>NC_081412.1:140711579-141016996 GCF_030272615.1 Cryptomeria japonica | reverse complement strand
CAGAAGGTACAAAGGAGAATCCAATTGCTTTCCATTAAAAAACACTAAAACTCTATGAGTCAAGTACAACTTTGTTGAAAAACAAGCATTCGCCATTGTAAAAGGCTTAAAGAAGTTTAGGCATTTCATTGCTCATAATAAGACAACTGTCTACATGGCTCATCCTGCGGTTTGTGAATACATCATGGAAGGAGAAATCATGAAAAAGAGATCTAATTAGATTACCAAGATCTTTGAGTATGACATTGATGTCAGGCCTACCAAGGAAATTTGAGGCAAGGGTCTCTGTGAATACTTAGCTCAGGAACCTGAGGATCTAGGAGAAGCTCAAGATGAGACTTTGTTGATGCATACTAAACCGGAGGAAAGAAATTAGATCATTGATTGGAAACTCTTCATGCAAACTGGAAGTTTTCCTCCAAACCCCCCCACAGAAAAGAAAAGGTTCTATAGGATACAGAATAGTGGCTATTGGTTGCTAGAAGGTGTCTTATTCAAGAGAAACTTTGGCAGAGTTCTACTCCATTGTGTGGACAGGTAGTAGGTCGAAAACATTCTACACAAGTTTCATAGTGGCCCCATGGGAGGTCATTTCTCGGCCCAAACAACTATAATGAAAATTGCATGGCTAGGATATTATTGGCCCTCATTGATTAAATACATGCATGCCCTTGTCCAAAAGTACAAGAAAGCCAGTTCTACATTGGAAAATGCAGAAATGCAGCTATGTCGCTTAGGCCTATAATAGTTGATGAGCTTTTCGCTCAATGGGGATTGGACTTCATTGGGATGATTAATCCACTATCTTCCATCGACCATAAATGGATCCTCATGGCTACAGATGTCATGCCCAAACTTTTGGGCAAAACACAACCGACAATTTTTTTTTTTTTTTTAAGCACTTAATTACATGCATTCATTTACTTAAATAGTTGTGACAACTTAACAGTTTGTTCTAAACGAAATCTTAATTGATATTAAATACTAACATAACAATTATGATAACTTCTATTATCAAGCAAAGCAAATAATTTTCATGAGGGTGTTATTAAGTTCTCTCAAAAGTTCCTTTCATTTCAGTTGCACTTTTTAGTACTTATTTGGATCCATTTCTACTAAACAAACATTAATATAATGACCGGGTTTGATATCAATTATTTACTAAATGTTAACACTATTGCTATTTCATTTCATTAATATTGCCTAATTGAGTAGATATAATTAAGGTGCCAAACATCATTAAGTTAATTAAATTGTTTGATGAAAGACTCCACTTGGGATAATAAGGTACGCCTGACTTAGTCCCTTAATTTTTTTATAGAGAAATTTTATTACAATATCCTCTTAAATTATTTATTTTACTATATTGAATCATTCCGTCTAATTATAAAAATAAAACCATTTTGATCTCTAAAATGAATTAGAATAATTTAAATCAAGTTTATATATTACTTTTTCCAACATCAACTATTTAATATTTTGCTTCTATTAATCCCATTACCCCTTGCTTTAATTTCAACCGATTGAACTTCTAAACTATGTTTATCCAAATATGATAATAATAATGTTGTAGAATATTTCATTATATTTTCCATTAAAAATCCCCTAAAAGGTTAACCTCCAAAATTAATTAGAATTTTAAGCATTTTTTTTTCTGTTTTAATCATTACAAAAAGCCTCTTTTATTTATTATTATTTTTTTTTATAGATTTGTTTTTTTAAAAAAGATTTTGTTTTGTAATAATATTTTTTTTATAAAATAAAGTTTTAAATAGTTTTTTTTTTTTGCTTTATTTAAAAACTGCAATTATATATTTTGATATATGAATATGTTGGTTTAAGTTTATATATATATATATATATATATATATTGGACAATACATTTATTTCTGTTTATATCTGAGAAATGAATTTTTTAAATATTCCATATAGGCATGAAAAGCTGTTTATATATATGTGGTGTCTAGGACAAAAGCTTTCTATGAAAAAGCTTTCTGTGAAAAATAAAAAAATCTGAAACATATTTAGCAGATTGGATAATTTCTACAGATTTGAATCATTGGATTTATTTCCTTTTTATCAAAATCCTAGTTGCTAAAAGAAATAGATAGGTTATTTAAATATTGATTTACTCTCAACATAATATAGTAAAAAGCAGAATTAAATCAGTTAGAATAGCAACTTTAGAATTTCTATTTATTTCATTTAATCTGTTTAACTATAGATTTTATTCTTGTAACTAAACAAATGACAGTATTTAATAATTTTAACAACAACTATATAAATGACCAATTTAATAAATTTAAGAGCAACTAGATAAATCTAAACTAAAATAAAACTTTAGAAATGACTATAATAAATCTTTTTTTTTATTTTATTTTCTGCAATAAACAAAATGACAGATTTAAATAAAACTAAATATGACATTTCCATGTATAGATCTAAATTTTAGATTTTATTTTATTTTCCAACCTACTACATGCAGGTAGATCTATTCCATTTCTTTTCTAATATCTTGATTTTAAATGCATAAAGGGAATCAATACATTTTTTTCTTTTCAAAGCATCCTATACACAACAAATATTTATTTCAAAACTAAAAACCAGAAATAATCATTTCTTTTCTGCAATATAACATAAATAAATATCACATATCTTTAAAACATATTCCCAAGTCTTTATTGTCATTTTACAAATAGGTCTCTCATTTCAAATAGATGAGGACTTTCAAAGAATATTAATTACATTTACAAAAAAATTCTGCAACAATTAACTCCAGCCATATCTACATGTCCTGATATTTTCTTCTAACAACCTGCAAATAAAACAAAGAGATGACCATGGAGTGCTCACCTCCTAGCCTAGGCTAACTAGTAGCCACCCTCGAGCTCGGAGAACCAAGCCCTAGACAGGTAACAAGCATGCAACATAGAAGACAGAATACTCACAAACTCAAAACACACTCCCAACCCGGGCTACACTACATCACACATTTGTGATGTCCTTACAAGGGTGGTAGTGGACCAAGTACCCTGAGGAGACTGCAAGTATGGCAAAACAAATAGCCACCTCATGGCAAACTAAAGCATATAGCCACCTCATGGCAACCAAAATACATCAAGTATAACATAATCAACCCTTTATTCCTTATGCCCCCCAAGGCATTCATGCCTTATTTCCCTCCTTATGACCCCCAATGTATAAACAAGCCATGCAACAAGGGTCACACAAATTCCCTTGTGATCGCTCTCATAACGAGAGTCTCTCACTCGAGGGCTGGCACTTCTACTACCCACAAGATCATCCTCTCTCCCAAGAGTAGGAGATCTTGATTACTCCCAAACACACATACAAAGTATAAAACAATTTACCAAATAAATTTCCAAGAGAGCATGCACGAAAACAAATCTTTTTCACAACATTACTTACAAACACATGCAATAAGAAATCCATTATATGATAATTACGACCACCCTTAATCTGCCCAAAAGGTAGTATAGTTTGGTTGAGGATGAGCAGCCCAATTCCACGGTTCTTCTCTTTCTACCCTTAGCTAAAATTCTCCAACCAAAAATCCTATCTTTTTTTTTCTTTACAAAATTCTTTTCTCTCCAAAAATGGAGAGTGGGTGATTACCCTCAAATTTTCAAATTCTTGCTTAAGAAGCTCATTCTCTGAGTTCTCACAAGTTTCTAAAAACCAAAAAGGAAAGTAAGACAGGATGGGAAAAAGACTCTCATTCGAATAGGAAAGTTTTCAATTAGATCAAACTTCCAATTTCAATTTTCGCACAACTCAGAAAAGCCAATTTTTAAAGTGTCAAAAAGGTCACTTAAAAGTAGAAACTTGCCTAAAATTACCCCTAACCCCTAGGTATACCTTATGGGCTTTAGGAAACCCTATTAAACTACCCCTAGGTGTTCATTTAACCCATTTTAAACCCCTCTGAAGTTTATTTTCGGGTCAAACATATGTTGACCTCTCCAAAGATTCCTTTCCAAAGGTATTTATGACAACACCTTATATTATTTGAAAAAGCTATAGTTGAACACTTTCCCACCAAGAGACAAAAATAAAACATTTAAACTTAAATCCACACGTGTCAAGTGACACAAATAAAACACTTTTACAATTTAAAACATGAAATCGTCTCTTGTGGGTTTTACACATTAAATTTAAATGACACTTAACACTCATGCAACATACACTGTTACGAATAAAATACAACACAAATGGGGTGTTGTCTCTCCTAATAGACAACCCCTAGCTTACGAACATACATAAGTCTAGGTTTGGTTCTCCATAATATTTCCATGGTCACATGGATAATTCCTGCGCAACTCAATTCACACATTAGTACTTCCAAGTAATCTCATATAATATAAAACACATGAATAATAATGCACTACAACACTCTACATACAACATACATTTATCAATCAATACATCTTTCATCCAAATAACTCCTCATAACAATTATCATCATTCACATAATTTTGATCCATACATTAAAACATGCATTCCTATTTCTATCATCATAGTAAAGTCCTGCAAATCTAATAATGACATACTTCCTCTCAAATTTATCCTATTCTAGAATCATATAGAGTTTTGTATTTATAAAGCATATAAATGAAGCATCCACATTCATCAATGTTACCCAATCACAGAATCATATAAGTTCTACATCTAGACATAGCTGACATACATTAAATCAAGATTATCCAATCAATGGGTCTTTTAGGATTTCAACTTCATAACACCTCAAAAGTACACCACTAGGTGCAATAACTCTATAACTTGGTTCAATTATTTTTCTCACAAACCTATCTGCCTAACATAGTCCATTCTATTGAATTATAAAGCATTTATTAATAGGTCAAACATGGTCAACTAAGTAAATCAAAGCTTGGTTTGGGGAAGGCCTTACAATAGACTACTTCACACGTTGGACAGAAGCAGTGTCGCTAAAGAACACAACCAAAACTAAGATTTTGAGCATTTTAGAGGAGCTAGTTATAATGTTTGGTCCATCGAGGACCATAATATCAGATAAAACTAGATCATTCATAGGGTCTAGGGTTACCTAGTTCTCCCTAAGCCATGGCATTTATCTAAAGAATTCCTCAAACTACTACCTGCAAGGGAATGGTTTGGTCAAGTCCACCAATAAAAAAATTGATCCATCTTATTAAAAGAATTGGGGCAAATTATAAAAGAGAATGGCACTTTCATTTGAAAAGCACACTTTGGGTGGATAGAGTGATTCCCAAATAAGTGCTAAAGAACTCCCCATAGAGGATCGTATATAGGAAGGAAGCACTTTTCCAATCTCATCAGAGATTCCATCTTTGCAGCTCTTGAAATCCCTTGAGATGGAATAAAATGAGCCTATGGAAGTAAGGTTGGTGGAGCTCTTAGAGTTGCAAGAAGAAAGAGAGGCGGCTTTTGAATCCCTCCAAAATTGCCAGCAAATCATGAAAAAAGGTTTAACAGAAATAACTCAGACCCTAGTTTTATACAGGGGGATCTCATCCTAAAGTATAACGAATGCAGTGCTAAGCTAGGACACCACACCAAGTTTGACAGCTTGTGGGAAGGCCCATTCCACATTTTTGAGTGCAAAGGTTTTAACGCTTTCATTTTGGAGAACTCACAAGGTGAGCTATTGGAGATCCCAGTCAATGGGATCCATCTCAAATCTTTTCATTAGGCTCTTCCTTCTTTTGACGTGTAAATATTGTAAATAGTGTTTCTTCCTTCTTTTTCAAAGGCCATTTTTGTCCTAGTCCTTATTCTTTATGCTCTTAAGTTCTGAGTTGTTTTTTGAGCCAAGAGAATAGAAAAATCAAGAATTGACAAGAATTTTGAGTCAAAGAAGCCATGATAAGCCAAAAACAAACTATCTTTTATATTATATAGGGTTTATTTACATATTACATTCAAAAGAGGCTCTTAGGTCATTATTACATTTGAGAAAATTACAAAAGAGGAGGATAGATTTCTTGTAGAGGAAAGGATTGGTTATTCTTCATTGTCGTTGTCTTCTTCTTCAAGATCTACTTCATCAACTTCGTTGTCTTCATCATCATTGTCATCTTCATCCTGAAAATCTAAGTCCGAGTCCAAGAAGAACAAAACCACTTGGAGGATAGAAGGATCCTCAGGAGTCATGATTCTTGGGAAAATGTGGTCCTGGAAGTCTGAATACCATGTTACCCTGCCATCTGTGTCAACTAGGAGGTGAATCTTCAACAAAAAGTCAGTCGCTTACCACACTCGGTAGTGGTGGGTCATTATTGACATTGTTTTGAAACTAGAGACCAAGGTCAGACATGGAACTACCTCCCTATCATCAATGTAATGCCTCAGGTATGAGGCTACAGGGATGCCTCGAATGGGGTCTACATAGGCAATCACCACGTCCAACCCACCTAGGTACTTCTTTTGAAAAAGAAGGTCAATAAGGTGCATGATAAGGTTTTGGGCAGAGCAATATCCAATAGGGAGGCAACAAAGTGGGTAGTGATATCTATGTTTACATGATATTGGTCTTCAAAGCCTACAAATCTTCTCCCAAGACCCATTTGATAGCAGCTAGAACTATGGAGTTGTTATGGGTCGTCATCCTTTGTAGACAATGGTCTAAGATATTCCCTAAGAAAGTGACTTGATTGCCCATGCTCACTAGTCTAATGGGAGTATCCATTACTCCTATCCTAAACCACTGAGGATTGATTTTCAGTATGATCACAACTACTTTCTCAAGTGGTATTTATAGAAATCTTATGCCTAGATCAGTATCAATGGCTCATTCATTAACGTAAGTTGGTGTTAATGGTGTTTATTTCCATACATATTATCCTTTAATCATCCCTCCAATGCAATATTTTTGGAGGATGTGCATATCACAAGCTGCTACCACGCATCCATCCATGATTTTTCCTTTTGCGATAGATCTTAAGTAATCTCCCACGTATACATGTTCGATAGGGCTTCATAAATATATAAAGAATTCATGGAGCTCTTCTATCAAGAATGTCATACTAGTCAGCACAAAAAGTTTTCAAACAATGGTAGTAAAGGGCATGATTGCCTCACTATCCAGTGAATTGGCAGTAATACACGCATAACACAAATTAATTTTGCACTTATGTGTGAGTTGGAGCCTTTATCCATTTAACTCTCAATTAACATACCATTCAGTACGATTTTGTGGGATGCCATCCTCATGAATAGGTTTTATCAAGGATAAGATGCGCATGCAACAACAAAATAAAACAATAGAAAAGTTTTCCCAGCATCTTAGTATAAATTATGAGAAAACATAGTAAAATGGCATCATCTGCAAGAGCTTCTGGTACCTCTCTCGATGGCCAGTATGTGGACATTTTTCGAGATGCATCTTTTTTTGCCCATGTCATGCCTCCGAATCTTGAACGTCCATTCACTAAAGAAAAAGAAAAAGACCTTGCCAAAGACAGTGTTATGGTTGCAAACAAGTTTGAAATTTTTTTGATCCAAATCTCCACATTCAGTTGAAGACCCTTCAAGAGGCCGCCTATCAGAGATGGAAGAAGAGTGGTTCAAGTAGGTCTACCTTTCAGCTTTGGCACTTTGGCCTCCCACAACATATGGTTCCTATGGTGCCTCATTCCCCTAATTTCATAGATGAATGCATTGAAAATTTTAACCCAAACCCGCTAATAATTGAAGGAGAATCACTAAGAGTAGTGATAAATGTAGAAGTCGTTAGGGATATGTTGTGTATCCCTCAAATTGACAGTAATATAATGATTTTCTAGAAAAAGACCCTAGAAGATTATTGGAAGAACAAATACACTGTTGTTGGTTTCTGTAACGACTTGATGAAAAGACACCTGGAGAGCGCCAATCTCCCTTGATTCCCATTGGCTTATGATGACATCAAACCACAAGATGTGAAAGACATTGCATCTATACTGGCATATATTTTTGGTTTGGATGGTGATCAAAATATTTATCCATTTTAGATGGGTTTCTTGTTTAATTTCTGCAAGAAGAAAGAAGCCTTCCGGTTTGACTTTGTGGATGTCTTGGTGCACGAGGTGGTGGGACATCTAAGGAATTTAAAAAAGAAATGCTGGTTTAGGTAGACTTCTTTCCTGACTGACATGTTTCTGCACCATAATCCTAATTTTTTTAAAGAATTCATAGA
Organism: Cryptomeria japonica; assembly: GCF_030272615.1. Taxonomy (NCBI): domain Eukaryota; kingdom Viridiplantae; phylum Streptophyta; class Pinopsida; order Cupressales; family Cupressaceae; genus Cryptomeria; species Cryptomeria japonica. The sequence goes on along the minus strand of NC_081412.1, from coordinate 141,008,799 downwards.
GATTTCAATATATGACAGTTAGAATAGAAATAATCCTATAACGGTATGGACCCATTTGTTGTCTGCCACACATGATGCCTATGCATTTCCAAATGCCTTCTTAGTCTCTGCAATGTAGGATTTGAGTAAAATAGATACATATTCACTCACTCACTTTTCAAAAGCACAAATTTCTCAGATGACATCCAATATTCTCCCATGTGATTGGTATCTAGGGGCAAGATTTTCTTTCATCAGAACTCATGGGTTCGTTGAGGAGCCTTTTCTCCTCCTGCATCCCTTTTGGATTGCTCTTTGGCCCTAGAGATGTTCAAGCAACTGGTCATTATTGAGCAACACATAGGTTCAAGGAGACATGGGGTTTCCATATTAAAGGACAACAAGATAATTGGACCCATTGTTGTCTCTAAAAGACTCCATGTAGAGGGCATGCTCAATTCCAAGCTGGTTTAGGTAGGCCTTGTTGTTATTGATGATAAATGGAGTTATGACCCAGATGGATGCCTTTCCTCAAGAAAGAATCCTATAGTGCATGTACCGCACAACCCCACCTAGGTTTCATGGAGAAAACCTCAAGAGAATAACTCAGCATTATACGTAAGTTTTCATCTCACCCCCAAGGAAGAAAGACCACCTTGGTTATCTTTCTATAGGGTGAAAGAAAAGTACGTCCCGACCAAGAAATTGCCACTCCCTTTATACAAAAAAATGGAGGAAGATAGTTGGTTTGAGGATAAGAGGCATGCCTTTTTGGTATATAGGCAAGAGATCAAAGAAACCAAAGTAGGATTGGGAAATCTCCCTAGTGATGAAAATTTTGAAGAAGAATGGTGGAAATATAACAATGACACTGAGGAAGATTATGATCCTCCTTTGAGTGGCACTGATGAAGGAGATTTTGCAGAATAAGTTGAGACACCTATAGGAAAGGAAAAACAAATCAAGATCATTGCCCCAAGCCTCACACATGAGACCATATTTCACTTTATAAAGAAACCTGTTGGAAGGCCTTGATTTGAGGCCTCGAGGAAGCGACCAAGTCGAACCCCAAAGTAGCAAGGTTCTCTAGAGGAAGTCACAACCTCTTAGAAGAAGCAAAATAATACTTCTAGTGTTCTCGAGAGTTCATAGGCTCATCCCTTTATCAATGCAAGCCCCACTTGCATCAACAACCTCTCTAGCATAGGTACTATTTTCTCCCCCTCTTCTTTCTTCTCATTCTCTAGTTTCTATGTCGGTATCATCTTCAATCAAGCCTACTATTGCATTAAGTAATCTTGAGACAATCATGTTATCCATGTCACCTTTGAAGACCCAATTGGTTTTAGTCTCCGCTAGTCTATTTGTGTTTTTCCCGCCTAGCGTCGCCACTTTCAAAACCATAGTTAGCATGACCCACTCTACTCAAACCCTGAGCTATTCAACTGAGATATCTTCTATATCACATGTTCGGTGGTTTCCAAGTCATACACCCACTATTAGGATAATCGGTGAACAACTAAGAGGTGGGGGGGGTGAATCAGTTGTTAATAGATTATGAAACTTTAAGCACATAATTGTTTTTACCAAAATGAATAAACCAAATAACAAAATAGAAGATATATCAATTAAGCATAAACATAAATCATAAACCAAATACCATGCATCCACAACACATAACACTGATATTTGTACGTGGAAAATCTGGTAAAGGGAAAAACCACGGTGGGAAGCCTACCCTTAGTCAGATGATACTTCTGTAGTAAGTATGTGATTACAATAAGGAGCCTGCACATGTAGGAAGGCGAACAACCTAGAGTGCACTACTCATCGCAAAGGAGTCTCACTGACTACAAAAGATATCTAGACTACAATCTAGAAATAAGAATGAACTGTAAGAATATCATCTCCTATGCCTGAGTACAATTCTGGTTAAGCTCAATGCTGGAGGTCTTAAACCTCTTACACAAACTTAATTTGATCACCTATGATTGACCAAAACCTTTGCATATGATTACAACTATATTCGCACACAGATAATCCCATAACCCACGATCAATGATCTACAAAGAGATCTTACATTATATTTATACCAACTTGGGACCTAGACAATTAGGTTGGCCACCTAAAGATAATACAATAAATTGATTAGATAAACCCACAAACTGATGATAATCTAAGTCAGCTTAAGAAAAAAATAACAATAACCAAACAATAAATCCAACCGGTAACGCATTGGGAGCATCCACCAACACGTTACATAAACTAGTCCATAACCTAACAAAATAAGACCGAACCTAAAATAGGTTGCCATAAACCAAATGAAACATTGCCGATCAACTAAAACATGAACAAGATAACCATCAGCATCCTAAAAACCCTCTAGAAGCCACACCAACACCACTTATTGAATCCATCAAAATATCTTCAATAAAGCTCTACCGGTAGAACCCTTACCGGTAAACAAATGGCTTACTAAAACATATGATATCTTCTGGATCACCAAATCTTGAACCAACTAAATGTGACATGCATGTGAATAACATGAATAACTGAACCAAACCAATTCCACCAATCAAAATATACCGGAGAGAAATCTCCTGATCATTATCAAACTCCAACCACTCTAGCGGAACTTGGTAGATAACCAAAGAAGCTAGTGTTGACATCAATGACAAACATTAATACAACACATAACCAATTCCTCCAAATTGTCAACAATCTTCCCCTTTGGCATTGATGGCAATACTAGATGTGAAAAAATTCCAAGTGCCAAGAAGTGCCAAACAAGTCTCCCTCAATGGAAGACATCCAACAAATGATATATAAATGAAGTTCTAAACTAGATAGCCAAACCATAGACCAAACTCCCCCCGTGATTGATATCTCTATTAAGCTCTATTTTTCACATGTATATCTCTCCCCCTTTTGACATCAATACCATAAATCTGACATAAACATCAAAGAAAAACTATATAACCTCTGAACCACATAGCTGACTACTACCCCTGAGTAGTAGCACCAACTCATCAATCTAGAATGAATGATAGTTTTGATAATGCATATCAGACTGATGCCAATTAGCACCACTTAAGTCTCAATTGGAGGGGCAGAGACCCCCAATCTGTCTCTAAAGTACTCAAACAATTCCTTGGGCAAAGGTTTAGTGAAGATATCTGGAATCCACTCTTTAGTGTTCACATAAACAAATTTGACTTCATTTTCTTCCACCTTTTCCTTCAAAAAGTTATACTTGATTGATATGCCCTTTGTCTTAGAAAGAAATACCATATTCTTTGATATGTCAATAGTAGCAAAGTTATAATAATGAAAAACTACCGGCTCATTACAATCTACCCTTATATCCTTCAACATTTGCTTCATCCATAGAACTTGTGTACAACTAGAAGCAACAACAACATACTCAGCTTCAACAATAGATAAAGAAGTACATGGTTGTTTCTTGCTGATCCATGAAACAAGTTTCTTTGCAAGAAAGAAAGCTCCATTGAATGTGCTTTTTTGGTCATCTATATATGCACATAATGTAAAGTCATCATCTGTAGGCTACCACAAACCATATTAAGTTGTTCCTTGTAAATATTTGAAAATCCTTTTCACTGCACTCTCGTGATTCTCTCTAGGATCACTCTAATATCTTGATACAATAAAAACTACATTCATTATATCTGGTCTAGACTGAGTTAAATATAACAAACCTCCAATCATAGATTTATACCTTGTAGGATTTACCAGAGCTGATACATCTTTCTTTGTCAATTTCTCACTTGTAACCATAGGAGTACCAACTGGTTTAGAATTTTCCATACCAAATTTCTTCAACAACTCTCTAGCATACTTAGTTTGATAGATGAAAATACCTTCAGTCTGGTTAATCTGCAAACCTAATAAAAATCTCATTTCTCCAATCATAGACATCTTAAATTCATTCTTCATATTATCAGAGAATTCCATACATAACTTTTCCTCACCTCAAAAAATGATATCATCCACAAAGATCTCAACAATCAATATGTCATCATTAGTGATCTTATAATATAAGTTACTGTCAGCATTACCTTTAGTGAAACCAAGCTTCAAAAGATATTTGTCCAATCTAGCATACCAAGCTCTAGGGGCTTGTTTCAATCCATATAAAGCTTTCCTTAACCTACAAACCATTTTTTTGTCATATGAAAGTGAAAATCCATCAGGTTGCTCAATGTAGACTTCCTCTTCAAGATCTCCATTTAAAAATGCACACTTAACATCTATCTAATAAACCTTGTATTTCTTATGGGCATCATAAGAAAGAAATAATCTCATAGCTTCAATCCTAGCTACCAGAGAAAAAGTTTCATCATAATCAATTCCTTCCTTGTGAGAATATCCTTTACATACTAATCTAGCCTTGTTCCTCACAACTTGTCCATCTTCATTCAATTTATTCCTATAAACCCATTTAGTTCCAATAACATTCTTATTTTATGTCAGGGAACTAAAGTCCATGTGTTGTTCTTTTTTATCTGATCCAATTCCTCTTCCATAGCTTTCATCCAACATTCATCCTTACATGCTTCATCTACTTATGCCAATTCATTTTGAGAAATTAAACATACCTCTTCAACTACCAACCTTCTCCTTGTCATCAATCCTTTGATTTTGTCTCCAATGATCTAATTTTCTGAATGATTCAACCTTACATACCGAGGAGTCTTTTGACTTTCTTTTTCTTTGCTCTGATCGTTAATTATTGTTGAATTTTCTAATACTGCCGGAGTAACTGGTTTAACATTCTATTTTGGTACAAGTGTTACCAGTTCAATTATGATCATTTCAATTTCCAGTTCTCTCTCATAAGTTCTTATTTGACCTTTGTACTACTCATCCACCTTGACATTAGCGCTCTCCACAAATCACTGAAATCTTTTGTTATAACATCTATATGCTTTTATTTCATTTGAATAACTAAGAAATATTCCTTCATCATATATAGGATCAAACTTTCCAATGGAATCATCTCTTTTGATATAACATTTACTACCAAATATTCTAGAGTACTTAACTGTAGGTTAATGACCAAACCATAACTCATAAGGTGTCTTATTGGTGTCTCCTTTGATATGAACTCTATTGAATGTGTACACCGTCATGCTCACAACTTCTCTCCAATAGATATGTGGCAAATTAGCTTCCATCATCATAGATCTAGCTGCATCCAGGATAGTTCCGTTCTTTCTTTCCACAACACCATTCCACTGAGGTGTCTAGGGTGAAAATAATTGTCTCCTTATCCCATGTTTCTCACAATAACTGTTAAATTCACGAGATGTGAATTCACCACCCTGATTGGGTCTTAAGCATTTGATTTTAAATAATATCTCTATCTCAACCATAGCTTTAAAGTTCTTGATTTTTTCAAAGGCTTTATATTTCTCCCTTAGAAAAGTAACCCACATCATTCTAGAATAGTCATCAATGATTAGCATGAAATATCTATCACCTTGAAAACTTCTTATTCTAGCAGGACCACACAAATTAGTATGAACAAGATCAATAACATCATTAGATTTGTCTTGTATACTCTTAAAAGAAGTTCTGACTTGCTTTCCCATTTGACATTCCTTACATACCAGATTATGAGGCTTCACAATCTTAGGTATATCTCTATCTGCTTTAGTTGAACTAATCTTTACAATACAATCAAAATACACATGACACAACCTCTTATGACATATCTAACTCTAATAAATATGTGCAATCAAACATGTCTTCTCACCGGAGTTCAAATGAAAGATGTTACCTCTAGTCCGAGTACCAGTTGCAATCTCCAATCCAGATCTATTGATGATTTTGCATTTTCCATCCTTGAACTATAATTACTGACCTACAATCAATATATTATGCCTTAAACCTTCAACATAATAAACATTATCAGTGTTATGCTTACCATCCAATAATATAGTTCTTCTTCCTCTGATAATGCATGCTTTGTCATCTCCAAATCTGACCAGACCACCATCAAATTCTTGCAAAGATACAAACTTACTTTTATCTCCAGTCATATGATGTGAGCATCCACTGTTTATCACCCATTCATCCTTGTCTTCAAATTTAGTAGCAAGGGTCTTCTCTTCATTATGAATGACAGGTTTCAGAGCATCTTCCTTGATAGCAAAGAATACCCATTCCTTTCCATTATCAGATCCACTAGCTAAATCTTTTGTTGGTTCATCATCAGAATCATCAGTTACACCTTCCTCATCATCATAGTAGCATGAATTATCTTTGTTCCTCCTGTACTCATGCTTGTTCTGATATTCATGGTTAGGCTTAAAATATCTTCTAGCTTTCTCTTCAAGTCTTGAATTCCTTTCAGGACATCTAGATGCAAAATGACCTATCTTATTACATGCAAAACATTTGAAAGGTGATTTTCCTTCATACTTACTTCCTATTGGACCTTTAGGTACACTTCTAGCAAATAGAGCTTCAAGTTCCTCAAGCTTTTCATCTTGTTTCCTCATATAATCTAGTTCCTTTGCATATAATGCTTTCCAATCACTCTAGTTAGTTGATGATGTAGATGCCTTGAATACAATTTCTATGTTTGCACCTCCTTGAGGACTGAATTCTTCAAGCTCAAAAGCAGATAACTTTCCAACCAAGTATCCCTATTAACAAAATTGTTAGACATTGTTCTTAGCTCATTAACTGTAGTATCCTTCATCTTGTAAGACAATGGAAAATCTCTCAATACTTTAGAAATAATCTCATCTTCACTCAGAGATCCACCACAACATTTAATTCCCAAAACAATTTCATTGACTCTTTCCATAAAAGCAACAATTATTTCATCTTCCTCCATTCTCAAGTTTTCATACCTCACCCGGTAACCAAACCATCAAGTTTAGAAATTTTAATAGTAGGATCACCTTCATTCAGAGTCTCCAACTTATCCCATATAGCTTTTGTAGAAGATTAGTTCGTTAATCCCATTACTTGCTTATCTAAAAGGGCGCTCAAAAGGGCTTCTCTTGCTCTATAGTCATTTTCAATGATCTTATCCAAATTTGTCAGAGGAGGGTTTCCAGATGCCAGATCATAAGGGGTATAGCCTTTCTCAGTGATCTCCCAAATCTCCTTGCTAAGACATCTCAGATGAGTCTCCATCCGAAGCTTCCATACTTTGTAATTTGTTCCTTCAAGCCTAGGGTTGTCCTTCCGGTAAGAAATTGAAGTTGAATGATTACTCATCATAGGATCTTTCTAAAGTGGTTAAGCTTCTGCAGAGAGGACCAAGCTCTGATACCAATTGTTAGGATAACCGGTGAACAACTAAGAGGGGGGGTGAATCAGTTGTTAAAAGATTATGAAACTTTAAGCACACAAAACCTTTTATCAGAATGCATAAACCAAATACTATAATAAGAGATATATCAATTAAGCACAAATATAAATAATAAACCAAAACCATGCATCCACAACACATTATACCAAGATTTGTACGTGGAAAACCTAGTAAAGCGAATAACCACAATGGGAAGCCTACCCATAGTCAGATGATACTTCTGCAGTAAGTATGTGATTACAATAAGGGGCCTGCACATGCAGGAAGGCCAACATCCTAGAGTGCACTGCTCATCACAAAGGAGCCTCACTGACTACAAAAGATATTTAGACTACAATCTAGAAATAAGAATGAACTATAAGAATAGCTTTTCCTATGCCTGAGTACAGTTCTAGTTAAGCTCAATGTTAGAGGTCTTAAACCTCTTACACAAACCCAATTCGATCACCTATGGTCAACCAAAACCTCTGCATATGATTACAACTTTATTTACACATAGATAATCCCATAACCCATGATCAATGATCTACAAAGAGATCTTACATCATATTTATACCAACTCAGGACCTAGACAATTAGGTTGGCCACCTAAAAGATAATACAATAAATCTATTACATAAACTCGCAGACCAATGATAATCCAAGTCATCCTAAGAATGAAACAACAATAATCAAACAATAAATCCAATCAGTAATGCATTGGGAGCATCCACTAACATGTTACATAAACTGGTCCATAACCTAACATGATAAGATTGAACCTGAAATAGGTCGCCATAAACCAAATGCAACACCACTGATCAACTGGAACACAAACAAGATAACCATCATCATCCTGAAAAACCTTCTAGAAGCCACACCAACACCACTTATCAAATCCATCAAAATATCTTCAACAAAGCTCTGCTGGTAGAACACTTACTGGTAACCAAAAGGCTTACTAGAACATATGATAGATTTTGGATCGCCAAATCCCAAACCAACTAAATGTGACATGCATATGAATAACATGAATGACCGAAGCAAACCAATTCCACCAATTGGAATATACCAGAGACAAATCTCTTGATCATTATCAAAGTCCAACCACTCTACCGGAAACCGGTAGATAACCAAAGAAGTTAGTGTTGATGTCAATGACAAACATCAATGCAACACATAATCGATTCCTCCAAATTGCCAACACCCACCACCTTATCTAGTATTGGGTCATTGATCTCCTTGTCTGTCGATGTTTTCCCTAGGATCCCTCCTTTTTCCCCAAACACAATCTCTTTGACAACTCCAACCCAGTTGCAAGCTATCATGGCTCCTATTCCTTTCATCCCACCCCTAGGAGATGCTTTCGCATGGAAAATGATCCCTTCCACATCAGATTTCTTGCAGTATGCAGATTCGGCCAAGCTCGCCCAAGCTCAGAGGGTGCAAAAAAGAAAGGTTAAAGATTCCTAGAAGCCCACAGAGTCTTGTATCTAGACCATTTTCAAGGAGGATCAACATAATTTATCATTTATGTCCATGATGCCAAATGTTATCAAGCCAACCAATGAAATGTGGCCCAAAGATTATTCTATTTTCAGGGAAGATCAACATAATTTATCATTTATGTCCATGACGCCAAATGTTATCAAGCCAGCCAATGAAATACAACCCAAAGATTATTCTATGTATGCCATTGGCATCGATCTAAGAAGAGCCTGATCGCAAGACATGGTGGAAATCATGGAGGAATCACAAAAGGTGGTCTCTTCAGACTATCTAAAGTGTACTCGTTTCTTGGAGAAGCTCACAATTGAGCTATAAAGAGTAAAATCTACAAATGAGAAGTTTCTGAAGGAAGAAGAGGCTAGAGAAATGGAGATGACTCATCTACAATTTTTTGATACTTCAAGAATAGGGTGAGAAAGACAAGCTCCAAAATGCATTAAAACTCTTTGAGTGCCAACTAGGAGTGGAGCATTCTACTAAAAACACATTAACCAAAGAATTATATGATAAAACACATGAATTATTGCATGTACAAGCCACTTCTTCAGATATGGCTCAGGTTCAAGATCAATTGTAGGAAGCTCCTACAGAGAAATAAAAAGAGCATCGATAATTGATCAACATTAAGACTCTTCTTGTAGAAGAAAGAGAGACAAAAGATAAAACTTTGCAGAACTTCCAGAGTTTGCAGGCTCAATCCACTGAGGAGCTTCATGAGTCTAAAGTGGTCATTGAGGATCAATAAGAAGAAAACAAGCAACTATAGGAAGAAGCACATGATAAATAGACAAGAATAGTAATGTTGTAGCATTAGGTAGAAGAACAAGCAAAGGATTTGAAAAAAAAGCATTAGAAGTTGGAATCCAAAGAGGCTGAGATGGATCTACTTTCAAAACCATGAGATCCCCAACCTCCTCTCCCCATAGACTTCACCTATCTAGTGTAGGAGCTTCATAGTGTGTATTGGGAAAAGATAAAGCAATCTATTTCCTTCTTGGATCTGGCTCTGAGGTTCTTAATGGTTTCCCATAGTTTGTGTGCTAAGGTTGATCTTTTCATTGAGCACACTATGCAGAAGTGGCTCCTAAAGTCTCCAAGGCTTAGATGTTAGTCAATTGGATTTACACCACTCCCTCCCAAGAGTTAACTGCAGTGGGAATCATAGATTCTAATGAGGTCATTCAAAAGACTAACTGTTTCATCAATTACAGCAAGATGGCCAAGTAAGGTGCTTCAAGTTTCTTAGCTTTAAAGGACTCAATCCCTTTTTTAACATAATGCCTTGAAGGTTTCCAAAAGCTCGGCCTACTCTCCCCCTTTCTTCTAGATGTCTAGGTCATGAAAGATGAGCAACTCCTAAGCTTGATAGTGCAGAAGTAGCAAGATCAGCCATCCCTACAAGCTTTGAGTAGCCCCCTAGGGTGGACCACTTTGAGGCTTTATTTTATCCTTTGGCCAAACTCCTCACTATGCTTGAGTTGATCTGCAAAGAGTTAAAAGCAATTGCTTTCAAGGATGTTAGCGAGCTAGATCATAATTTTTCAGGCTCTCAAGGCTCAGGCCATCCCTTCCGATGATGATTGGTCTTGCTTGTAGCAATTTTTCAACAAGATTTTCAAGTTAGAGGTATAGGACTGGTCCACAAACTAGGATTTTGGGTATCGACATCCCGCGAGTGAGATTTTCCTAGAATTCGCTAAGAAATGTAGACTTTCATCCACCGTGCTCCTTTCAAGAAGTTGGTTTTTATTTCCCCTCAATCAAAAATTTAAATTTTGCATCCTCACATCTTCCACGTGGTAGCATGACTCACATTGTTCGAGTTTCTCTTTTCCCTTTATCAGGAAGCTGCCAGAGGCTGATGTGTGGTGGGTTTCCTTTTTGCTCTCTTTTGGTGGGCCAACAATTTAAAAGTGTTTTCAGTTTGTGCCACATGGCAGTTCCTTGTGAGGCACCTTATGCAATTTTGTTAAGTTCTTAGGCTGCTCCCTCCTACTACCACGTTTTTCTTGTAGCTACCACCGAACAACCTTGGTATGTGTTTTGAGATAATAGGGCTTTTTTCACCAACAATATATAATTAACTATCATAGGTTCTTCCATTTTGATTCGGTCATTAAAATATTTGGTGACAGTTGTGCTAGAGGTCAAGCTTGTTTTATCCAACTTCTCATGAGGTTGTTTCACGGTTACTAATGGTGCTTCTTGTGGTGCAAATGGTTATTTTTGCTCTCTCTATTTTCTCCGCTAGGCTATTGGTTCCTGATTATATAAGTGATTTTTTTTGCCTTTGTAAGGGTTAAGATTTTGAGAAGATAAATATAGACATTTGCTATGTGAATTACACCTTTAACTTGTGATTATACTCCTGAAAATGTGATAATCAAATTGTGTTGGTGGCCTATATGATTACTACTTTTAGTGTGCATGAATATTTTTTTGTTCATTTTGTAATTCCATACAACTTCTGGAATATATGTTGTAAGACTCTACAGATTAAACTATGTCTTTTGAACTTGTTATCTGATAGATGAATGGTATTTGTTGGTTTATGTTAAATGGGCTATTGTTTATATTTCAATATTCATTTTCTAGGCATGTAGATTATTGAATCGGCCTTAGAGTTGCATGTATGTGAAGTTTCTATGTGCTTATAGTGTACTTAAATCATTTCAGTGCAACGCTATAGAGCAGCTTTGTTTTAAGTTTTCCTTCTTCCCCTTTTCTCCCCCATGTATGAGGAGTTAGTTTCTAAAATCTCGGAGGTCACTTAGTGAACACACACAAGTCCCCCATCACTGAGTTTCTCATAAGGCTATCATCATAGAAGAATTTTTATTGATCAACACCTTCTAAGGAAGTTGCCAAGTCATAAAGGATAAAATCTTATGGTTATTGTAGAGGTGTAATTTGGAACTAGGGTTTCACCAAGTAGGATAAGACTACCAATTAACCAAATTAGCCAATACATTGAAAGAGGGGTGAATCCAATATATCTAGCTTTAATCCAACTAAGGAAAGGGCTGGGATTTTTTATTAGATTCATCGAATTAGGGTTTTGATTCCCTCTTTCTAAGTTGAATTATGAAAATGCTGAAATTGGGGTAAAACAAGGAATTTCTAATGTAAATTGGCAGAAACAATGAGCTATAGATGTCATACAAGGCTACCAACCTGGATCTAAGTAAAAGAATATGATTCAAATTTGTTCCCAAAAGTTCAACCTAATTTTTTGGGACTGTGCTACTATTTTTCATGTTCCTTCAAATTTATCACCATTAAAAGGTGAACCTATTTGTCTCTACAAATTATTTTGATCCTCATGAACACAACTCTGTACCTATATCCTGTACACAAAAACAAAGGGGAAATATTTGGCAATAGGGGTTTGCCTAAGTCAAACCTCAATTTGGAATCAACCTTGAATAAAATAATGCAAATACTAAAATAAATACTAGATATATACCTAAGATCTGCAATTTTTGTTGTGATGCTTTGCACTTTAGATGTAATGACATATATTGTACTAAATTGCGTGACAAATATAAAACCCTAATCACACACATAGGCTTGCATAACATTGATGTAATTTTGTTCCATAATGGTTCAAGGATAAATAAGTAGCTTTGAAGATCTTTGAAAGTGCTTGATTAATGCTTCACGGATGCAAGAATGTTTTAGGTCGAATGTAGATGGAGACTTAGAATCCTTAGATTGCTTAGATGAAAATGAGTTGAGAAGGATGCCTTATATATGGATTTCATAATTAAAATCACCTCTAGGCCAACTTAGATTTGATATATTTTCACATGGAGCTAGATTTGAATAGGGTATGACCACCTAATTATCCTCCCAAAAATTGAGGGAAAAAGTGTAGGACCATGATGGTGGGCACCATGGTCCTATCAACTTTTTTCCAAATTTCAGTGGATGCAAGCTATTGTGATTCTAATGCTGAATCCATATTAGTGGCTCAATCCAAGATGTGTCAATATTTTAAATATGCTTTGAGAGTTGAAATTAGGGTAGGATTAAGGATAAACTAGAATAAATGATAAAGGGAACACCTAGAATTAAGGGCCCAAATAAGAGTGTGATGATATAATAAAGTGGACTAAGACCCATAATATTGAATTAAATATTAATAAATTATAATAAAAGTCCTATAATTCATATAGGAAATGGAAATACTAAAATAGGTGCTAGGAGAGTGTGAAATTGGACACACTAATAAAGGTGTACAATTTACGATGCTACATTTAGCCCCCACTTTAGGGAAGTATGATCTTATGATCATACTCTTGGTAAAGTAGAAAGATGAGAGAGAGAATAAATTAGGAGCACAATCATAAGGAGTATAAGACATCACTAATTTTGAGGAACCAGACCCCCAATCTTAGGATCTTAACTCACACAATCACATCCAAGGACACATAACACAAAAGCTAAAAACCAAAAACAATACCTCAAGTCAACTAGTCATAAATACCTCGATAATAAGAATGTCTCAACCACTAATATCATTCTTAAAAATTCCATCTCAAGAACACAAGCAATCACATGAAAAGAGAAAGAGCATGCATCATCCATGAGCTACAAATAGAAAAGCTATGAACTCATGAATAGAAGAAAGGGAAGACATGGATACACATTCTAGTTGTGTTTTTCTAGGTGATCCATGAGAATAAGAGAGAAAAGACATGGATATACATTCTAGTTGTGTTTTTCTAGGTGATCCATGTTGAGGAGGAGAGTGGGAATAGTCTAGCTGTGCTTTGCTAGTTCCACTCATCTTTATGTGTATGCAAGTAGTATCTAGTTTTAGGTGTTAAGAATCCTTTATAAGAGTTTGTTTTCTATGGTTTCAAGCATGCAACAACCTATATAAGACATGAAATGAAAATTCAAATGTGTGTCTGGTATTGGGAACATCTCATGCTAGAGTTTTCTTTCTCTAGTTTTGAGTATGTGAAACCCCATGTAAGAAAAATATATGCCTGGTTTCGAGGACATCTCATGTAAGAGTTTTTTTCTTTGGTTTTGAGAATGTGCACCACGTTTAAGACATATATAAATGATGCATCTGGTTTTGGGCATGAATCATCTCATGTAGGAGTTTACTTTCTTTGGTTTTGAGAATGAATACCCCATTTAAGACATGCAAAAATATAGTACAATATGGTACAAAGAGGGTGATATGCTTTGCCCCCTTCTTAAGATGTTAAAATAGGCTTATGTAAATGTCTTAAGGAAGATAGAAACAAGGATACCCAACTTCAACACCAAGGAGATATCCCTTTAGGAAAAAATATTCATAAATCCAAGCTAAAGAGACAATACCCTTACAAGCAAGGATAAGATAGTTGAAAAAGAGATATCTTACAACAAGTGTAAAGAGAATCCTTGGAGGAGAAGCAATCTTTTCTCAAAGACATCTACCTCCAAGATGAGTTTCTTGAACAAACATAACATCCTCCCCCAAAAGAAAGGAAGGAGAACAAGAATGCCTACCTTCCTCTTGTGGCTAGGTCTTGATGAAGGATGACACACTTTTGACCCAAAGTGAAGGGGTTTTATTATAATAGATATACATGGAAAGTGTAAAGAGGTTGTAGTGAAGGATACACACCTCTTACATAAAAGATAATCCTTGAGAAAACAACAACTTCACACAAGGAATGGCATCAAATCATAACCAAACACCACTTTAAAATGAAAAGTGGATCCTTATAAAGGATAAGAAAGATCAATGCCCCCCGTGTAGGGACAATGAGAAGAATTACACAAACTCTAAGGATATATTAGACATAATAAAATTCACAATGTACTTGCATGAAGGAATATTCAATGCAAGACAAGACATCAAGATATGCAAAATGCAACTCTAAAGAAGAGGTAATCTTCAAAGAAGGAAACATTAAGATGAAGGATCACACACCCCCTTAAGGAGAGATTATCCATAAGAGATGTACCATTTCAAACAATAAAGGAGATCAAAGTATAAAATATGCAATCCCTTAAGGAAATAGTGAAGCCTTAGATAGAGAGAAACTATAGGGTAATATTCTTGCCCCCCAAGCATAGAGGAAAGAATGAATTGTGTTTCTTCCCCAAGATTATTGTAATTGAAGAAGAATCACCTCTTATGAAAAAGATCCCCCAATTAACTACTCATTCAATAGGGTGAGGAGAAACATAATAGGAACTTGAATGTTATTTGAAATGATTATGAAAAATATGCCATCCATCGTCACCTATTACTGTTATGTTATTTTTATGGTCTTCGGAGCTACAACCTATAAATTTGGACTTTGAAACAATCTAGAAGGGAACCTTAAAATTTGGATCTAAACTAGGAAGACTAGGGTGCTGGGTGCCATGGTTCTGAGTAGGACTAGGGCACTGGCCCCTTGGTGCTTGGGTACTAAGCTAAAGTTTATCTTTGTTTAGGGAAGAGAAGAGAAATCAAGTTGACATAAAGATGGTTGGACAAAACACTATCTTGTTGTGATACTATATGGAAATGAGAATATGTAAATTAATTCGACAATGGAGGGGATGTTGACAAAGGAAGAGGTTGCAAATTTTTATTTTCATTAGAAAAGTGTGATTTCTCATTACTTTCAAGACTTTGTTGTACACATCCTAAAACTTGTCCATTGTACCCATGTGTAGGATTAAGAGAAGGTTTACTCTTAGGTGGAATTGGATTGAAGTTTAAATAGGCCCAATAAATTTCTAGACATCTACTAGGATAAAATTTTTGAGTATCAAATTTAGTAACTTAGATTTTCTATGAAAAGAAGGTGTGAAATCTAATGATCCCCAATCATCCTCCAAGATTTATTCTCTAATAACTTATTTATTAGGAGATGGTTTATTTGTCCAAATTGGAGAGAGGATTATAGGAACTAACAAATTATATTGTGCTTCAATTTGTATAATCTTGTCAACTTCCAAAGCAAACATTTTATTATTATATATGTAAGGAACTGCATGATAATCAGGTTGACAATTCACCCCATCCTTAACAAAAATTTTAGATTTTTGATGAAATTTAGAGACATCTTAATGGAGTTGGACAACAAACTTAGGTTCTTCAAAAACATGAATAAAATTGATTGGATCTTGGTTAGGTTCTTCATATTTAGGAGAGAGCATTGAAAACATGATGGGAAATGGTATTATCCTCTCGTTCTAAAGTATCTTCATGACAAGCCTTATGAAAAGGATGATCATGCCTCACTGATCCTTCATCTATTGGGGAAATATTATTGGAATAAGTAGAAGATGAGGTTCTATTAAAGGAATTATCACTCATATCACCTTCTTTTACCATAATATCATCCTCTTTCACCAAGGTACCCTTATTGGGGAGGAACATATTATGAGAATAATCCACAACCTTTAGGGAAGTCTCACTGACTTACAATTTGATTACAATGAGGAAATACAATGAAATGAACTCTCAAGTAGCATCTTACTATGCAAGAATGAGTTCTAGTTAAGCATTGAATCTCTGACTGTCTTTGCTCTGCTGGATACTCTATTTCTGTCTCATTCAGCTACCAGATTGTCTGAAATCAAAGTGCACATGTGAAACTATGCTCAATCATACCAAAATAGATCACCACACCATTATTACCACAAAAAACAATGGCCAATTCGATCTTATATATCCGGTCTTAGCACAAAAGCAATCTCCTTCAAGTTGGCTTGAAGAAGTGTAACATGTAGCTCCAAGTTAGTTTCAATATCAAACAAAACATAGCACAAGACCAAAAGAGTGTATTCACATGCTTCCTAAGGATCTTACCATTCATCAAGAATACAAAATTTGTTAGGTCCCGGAGACAACTGAGAGGGGGGGGGGGCTAAATCAATTGTCAAATAAATTCAAACCAAAAACAACCTAACCAACTTAATGCTTAATACCTGTGAACTAGTTAAGTATGCCGATAGACAGTGTTAACAATTAATTGCTCTATCGGTAAAGATTAACATATGAAACATAAACATAAAGTCATCCACAACACATAACACCAATATTTGTATGTGGAAACCCTGTAAGGGGAAAAACCATGGTGGGAAACCTTACCCACAATCAGATGATACTACTACAGATAGTAAGTGTACATAAATGGGGTCTACACATCTAGAAAGGCCAATAGCCTAGAGCTCACTACTCAATCACAAAAAGGGAGTCACACTGACTACAGTTGGATGGTTAAATCCAATAAGAATGTACTGCTCAAAATAGCATCTTCATATGCTGGATTCAGTACCAGTGTAATGCTGATATGCTTCCACAAAAACCTAGCTTCACCTTCAAATGATGTCTTCATGTATAACTCTGCTTAATCTCTCATATACCTTCTCTTAATTCTTTTTCGCATTCCACATTCGATCTTACAAATAAGATCTTATATTTATACCATAACCTAAGACCAATTTTAGTAGGTCGGCTCTACAAGATATTACAATAAAAACATTTTACAAACAATATAATATCCGATGCATTAACCGATTGAACATATCGGCTTAATGCATTTACAACAATAATAAATCATCTCCATAGCATGCCATGTTGATCTAGAAAAGATAAACCTACCGGTGTAACCCTAGGTAACCCTGGACCTATTTGCCGGTAAAAGAAAATATGAAAATATGATTATACCAATGATTAATTCTTCAAAACAAAGTGTCCACAAGATGTCTTCAACATTACCAAGTGTCTTCCATTCCATTCCAAGTGTCGGTGAACATTATATCCTGCTAGTGAACCATATACCAGTAACTGTGCAATAGTTACTTGCTTGCCGATGAATGTTGCTAGATCTTCAAAGTGCTAGTGTTTTAGTAGGTGTTGAGATCAATGACAAAACCATACCAAAATACCAACAAAATCAACCACCAAAATTACCAAAATAATAGGAAATTATTCTAGACCAAAACATTACCAAAATACCCTATTTTACTAGTTAACTCCAGCTTCCAGATAAGATGAATCACGACTATTGGATCGAGTCTCCAAGAAGAGTTTCCATCAATGAGAACCCTAGACCATAAATCAAGCATAGAATATCACCAGATGAGTGTTTATTGCCAACAATCTCCCCCTTTGAAATTGATGGCAACACTTGTGAAAAATGTTTTAGTGTTGAAACCTGTGAAACCTGTACACTGGATGAAATAATGAAATAATTCTAAGGCTCCCCCTTAGATACACAATCCAAAAATCTACATTACATTAGACTATACACTCCATACATACAATCAACCTATACATTTTTTACCTCATCTCCCCCCCTTTGACAACAATGCCAAAGATAGGGTGTGTATAATAATTGCCTGTACATATATAAACATTCATCAGATGATCATATATACATGTGTTCAGTATATCTGCATATGCCATCTTAAGGAACCCAAGATATGTGTTCCATCCTGCTCGCAACTTCTCCAAAATTGAAACAAAACCATTCAAAACATAAGCATAAAATTCTATACCCACAATCTCAGTAAGAGTCTCCTAAGACATGTTTTGAATGCAATGCATCTTATGATACACTAAGGTGTCCAACCGGGGACCAATTAGGTTCTGGAGTTCACTTGTCCACCTGATCATCCTCTCCTTCTCCTTTTCAAAATTCCTAATCAACTTCATGATATTAAATTTTTTTCCTTCAATACTGTTGGTTAAGTTAGTTGTAGGATCATAAGCTTGATAAATATGAGCTAACTGTCCTGTACAATTATCTATCTACTTGTCTATCTCAGTAGTAAAATTGGTCAAAATTAGAAAAGACTTATAAATTTGACCGCCTTCCGCTAAGGCCTCATCAATTAGTTTTAACTTCTTATCTAGTTGGGCCTTATCATTACTAATAATTTGCAAAAAAAATTTAACTTTAGCATCTTTAAATTCTCCATAACTTTTTGGGTTGATGCCTTGGTCAATGAATCAAACTGGGTGGATATATGATCTATTAAGTTTTGAAGCTTACAGGATAAAATGGTGTTTGCATCAAGTTGCAGTTCAGGTACTACCTATTCAAAAAATTTAACCAATTTTTCAATGAGTCTCTTCTCTTCAGATTTATTGTGCTAACTCTTGACTGGCTTATGCTTGGAAAGAAGCAACAATCATCCTCTCTACTAGAGACATCTGATTGAATGGTTTATCAAAATTGATATTGAACTGTGGAAAGATCCCTTGGCTTTGAATTTTAGCTATGTCAATTTCCATAAGGATCAGAGTCTCCATTGCCTTACCCTTTCCTTTATCTAGTTCTTCCTATTTCTCCTCTTCCTTCTTCTTATCTTCAACCTATTCGGATTTGGCTTCAATAGGTGCCTCCTATGCACTGGTGTCATGACTTGGTGCACCATCCTTTGCCTCTGCTAATTTATCATTCTCTTTAGTAGGCTCAACCTCAATAGAATCCAAAATTTGTTGCTCTGCAACATCTTGAGTATCCTCTTCCTTATTTACATCATTAACTGAATGATTTTCTAACTAAGTGGCTTCATCTTGTGACACAATTTCTGCAAGTTGGTTCTCAGTAAGAAACTTCTTCTAGATTTCACTTGTTTCTCTCCTTATTTCTCCAACTCAGCCAACCATTAAACTATTGACTCTATTCATGCTCTTGAATTTCTTTTTATTAGCCAATAAAATCAATCTATCAATTTCCTCTATAGTGATACTGGTACACTGATTGACCAGTTCACTCTCCTTTATTTCTCTATCCATTCGGCTAGCAGATTTTCTCCTAGCATCAATTAAACTATACAAATATTTTGGAAGATATTTTTCTAATTGAAACAATGCTTTACTAAATTCATCCATATACAAAATTATAGCTTCATCAATCTGCCTTTGATCCTTAACATCCATTTTCTCATAATATATAGAGATGTTCTTCAAATTTCCATCTTTAATAATTTCATCAACTAGCTCTTGAATAGAGAAAGGAGGAACAATATGATACTCTATTTTAGAAGTCTTCATCTTACCAGATTATATAGCCTCATCCAAGTCAAATTTTTTCTTCTTTCCTCACTTGGGCTTTCTTGTCGGTACAGGATCAGATCTTGCTTTCTTCTCCTTCTGCACTTTCTTGTCACTACTGGATTGGGGTTTCCGGATCACTCTAGCAAAGTCTTCTTTCTTTGGTGCCCTGGGAATGTCTGTATCAGATTCAGTCTCAATTTGCACTGGCGAAACTGCTACATATTCCTTTTGGGGTTTCTGCTTCTTCCTCAAAACACCTTTACCCTTTGCATATCAACTAGAGGGTTCTACTATAGTAGGAGGTGTCTTCACCAGAGTAGGGGAAGGTCTTGTCACCTTTACCTTAACTGGAGCAGGTGCAATCTTTTATTTCTTTGCTTTCTCAACTACATCCCTCGCAACTCTAACTCTCTCCCAAGGATTTCCTTCTTCAATAAGAATATCCTCCATAATCTTTGCAATGTTTCTCTTTCTTGCTGGTTTGGTGAACTTAGTGTGTAACTCCATTGATTTCTCCTTGCAGTTTTTGAACCTTTCTTCTTTGGTGTCTACCAGAGATTTTAACAAATATTATGCGTAGGCATCCAAAGTAGCTTCATCAAATTCATACCCCATAGGCATTATCCATACTGTCTGGGGTTGAACCACTTCCATAAGACATTCATCTTTGTTCACCATAAAGAAGATTGTCCCCTCATATTTCTTTACAATTTCTTTGGGGATTTTGATTCTCTATTTCATTTTGTCCTGAAAGTTTTTGAAGAAAGCCCACAAAGAAACATTCTGATTATCCTTGTTGCCAAGTCTGTCAAGCCCCTACTTTATCTGTTGAGCCATTGATCTATCAAAATCTCATTGTACTCTACCGGTTCTGAGGATCTGATTCATGAAGTACAACACCGGACAAATAACCAAAGAACCAAATTTAAAGACATGCTTTTTATCCTATTTAATTTTCTTCAAATTTATCAACAACTCCTCCAATAGCACATTGCACAGGTCATAATGAGCATCTTCTTTGACCATTTGATAGGCTGCATGAATAGCAATGTCAAATACAAAATTTAGTCCATTAGACTGATATACCTTGTAACCAATTATCATTGTAGAAAATTTGACATCATTCTCCTTGATTGTTCTAATTTTCATTGATCGCCCATCAAATTCTGCACCGGTTAATTTGTTCACAATTGGATTTGTGACCTTGCATAACCCTGGTTTATCACTAATTTGATTCAAACAAGTTACCATCTTAATCACATCAGTAGTGATCTTGTATGGTTGGTCTAGCCATATAAATTCAACATGGATCCTACTTAGCACATGCCTCACCCATTCCTTCTCATCGAATGTCAAAAAGTTTACAAATTGTGTGAAACAATTTCTCTGCAACTACACAAATTCTAGCTTAGGGTCACCAATCTCATCCATGATGCTGTCAGTATAAAGATCCAAAACATCCTTAGAGACGATTTCCTCAATCTCACAGTGAATGTAGGCTCAAACATCATCAATGTGCAAAACTCTGTGCAGAATGAAAAATAAATCTCCAACCAGGTCGACTTACATGGATTTGTAGGGGTGTTTCTTCAACACAAGATGGGTCCTATCCTTGAATTTAATAACCAAAGGGGTAGAAATAGAATACGAGGATTCCATTTCAGATTTTCAGAAAATCGGACTCAAAAAAATCTCTTCAAAAAATACCTTAATCGACTGACGAATGCCCTAGATCACTCACCGGATTGCTTTTTCTCTTTGATCGCCTAAAAAAATTGATCACCTTATTCTTCAGCTCGAAAAAACTATTAGCAAAGTGAAGAATGATTCTCATATTTTCCTTTTTAAGTTTGCAAACCCTAATTTCACTTTGAAATAAATGCACCTTAGATATCCAACCGGATGCCCTTTTGACTACCGAATGCTAGAATCAGCCATCTGAATCCTAGATATCAACTGAAACTCAATTCCAACCATCTATAATCAATCTACTATAGATCTCATCAAGGGGTACTGGAAGATTTGCATTAGTTTTCCTCCCCCTAAGGTCGAAATCCCTAGTTATTGGATGAAGATTTTGCACCAGATTCAGGTACAAATCCATTATCAGCCTTAGATTCATCCTTCTTTACCCACATATTCTTATGTTGATCTCTAACCTCATGTACTTTTTATTTTCCTCTCTCATCTAATTTGTTCTTGTCTACTAGAGAACTATTCTTTCTTCTATAGTACTTTCCAATGTGACCGATTTTGTTTCATGCTCGACAAACAACATTATTCTTCATAGGTCTGAAGTTCATCTGATTTGGTCTTGTCCTGCACTGACTAGAGATATCTCCAAACATTCTTGAAAGCATAATATCTCTTGTTCTGAAGGTTATTAATTATTTTTCTACACATATTTGACTTGTGTCCAAAGTTATTGCATATGAAACATTGACCAGTAAAGGTAGGAACATTATTCATTTTGTTGATCATATTGTTATTGTTCATGATTCCATTATTTATTCTACTTCTACATTGATTCGCCATATGACTAAAATTGTTGCAAGTAAAACATCGACCATTTGATTTATGAGTATTAGGTTGTCTTACCGGAGGATTCACCTTTCTCAAATCCTAGGCCTCACATATCCTTTCCATGTCTTTGACTTTCCAGCATCTCATCAAGCCTTGTTGAACTAGCTTTTAATTTTTCTTTGTATTCATTAGCAATAGCAAATTTATCCCTCAAGGTAGCAATCTGTCTTTCAAGTTCTTGACCATTATTCCTTGATTGTTTCAATGCAAGAGTCAACTGATCATTCTCATAGGAAAGCCAAACTCTTTCCTTCAGTGATTGTGCCAGATTCTCTTCATTCTTTTTCTGGTCCTCAATTTCCTTAGTCAGTCTCATCACAATAGATTGCATCTCATTCTTCAAAGCAACATTATCTCTCTCAAGCTTGTCAACCTCATCAACTTTGTCTTGGTATTCCATGATCTGATCTTGTTTCTTCCTCAACTTGTCCATTAATTCATTCCTCTTTTCTCTATAGATACTTGCTTGATCCTTCAGCTCACTAATGAATTCATCAACAACATTCAGGTTCTTATTTAAGGTTCAAATCTCATTTCTATTTGCATCAAGATCCTCAAGTGCCACATTGAGTTGTCTCTGAAAACCGGAATTCATAGAATCAATCTCCCAGATCTTCCTCAAGAGGTTAAGCTTCCTTAGAGGAACAAGGCTCTTATACCAATTGTTAGAATCATGGATCACTGAGAGGGGGGGTGAATCAATGATCTACCAGAAGTCAAATCCACACACTTATTCTTTATCCACTAGTTAGCAATGCATAATAGAAAAGAACATAAACATGCAACAAAGAATCCACAAATCCACAACACCAAAATTTTTATGTGGAAACTTGGAAAGGGAAAAACCACGGTGGGGCTAGAACCCACAATATTCATATACTATTGCCAAGAGTACATAAATATTACATAGATGGGGAATGTACTTGCATTCAGGCTCACTGCTCAAATATAGTTGCCCGGAAGGCTACAACCTTCAGGGAAGTCTCACTGACTTACAATTTGATTACAATGAGGAAATACAATGAAATAAACTCTCAAGTAGCATTTGAATGAGTTCTGGTTAAGCATTGAATCTCTGACTATCTTTTCTCTGCTGAATACTCTATTTATGTCTCAGTCAACTACCAGATTGTTTAAAAGAAAAGTGCACACGTGAAACTACACCCAATCGCACCAAAATAAATCACCACATCGTTATTAAAACCAAAAACAATCGCCAATTTGATCTTACATATCCAGTATGAGCACAAAAGCAATCTCCTTCAAGTAGGCTTCAAGAAGTGTAATGTGTAGCTCCTAGTCAGCTTCAATTTGAAAAAAAATATACCACTGGACCAAAAGAGTGTATTCACACACTTCCTAAGGATCTTACCATTCATCAAGAAAATGAAATCAACCACCAAAATTACCGCAATCATCAAAAATTATTTTAGACCAAAACATTACCGAAATACCCTATTTTACCAGTTAACAGCATAATGGTTAACTCCGACTTCCGGATAAGATGAATCACAACTGCCAGATCGATTCTCCAAGAAGATTTTCTATCAATGACAACCCTAGACCATAAATCAAGCATCGAAGATCACCAGATGAGAGACAATTGCAAACACCCCTTTTAACCCATTTTCACATTTCAAATTTGAGTGCGAATTATCTCTTTGTGTTGGCTCATGTAAGAAAATTAATTAGTTTTCTCGATGGGAAATTATATAAAGAGGATTTCCCCTCTCATTTTACATCCACAAGTATCCACAAGAATCAAGAAGTATTAAGCACACACATGATATCAAGCAATCAAGCATTCAAGAGAAATTGAGCATTTTCAGTCTTCCTTCAATCCTTGGAGCAACAATAAAGTCAATGATCAAGCATTGAAGTGGAGATCTACATCCTATTTTATGAAACCCTAATTCCATATGGAGGCAAGAAAAACTTCACAAGGAGGTATCATCATTTAATTTTCAGTCATAATTTAGCATGTCCTTCAAAAGGAGATCCTTTTTTTACAGTCATTTCAACTATCTTTATTTCAATTTCATGGTTCATTCCAAAAATGAGGTTTTACCTAAGGCATGTTGCAAGGTGTGCACCCTTGGTCTACTTGTGCTATGTAGTGCAACGCTCGGATTTGTGACATGGCTTAACCACCTCATGTGGATTCTATGTCTAGTGGTTGTATCGAGCATTAATAGGTCAATGTTTTGCTGCAATGAAAACCACACTTATAACAAGTGGTATCAGAGCTTGGTCATAGGTTCAAATCCCTCGCTTGTGCTAGGGGGGGATTGTTGCAAGGTATGTGCCCTTGGTCTCCTTGTGTTGTGCAATGTAGCACTCAGGTTTGTGACATAGTTTAATTGTCTCATGTAGATTCGATAAGTCTAGTGGTTGTATTGGGCATTAATAGGTCAATATTTTGGTGCAAATCCAACCACACTTGTAATAAGGCAAGCCCCTATTCCCAACCTATTTCCCTTTCTTTCTGTGTGTAGGAAATAGGTGCAGAGTTGTACTCTTCAAAATAATCTTCATTCATGGAGATGAATCAACCCTTTTCAGCGTGCACAAAGTTCGGAGGACCATGGTGCCATGTCCTAGTCTTGACTTTTTAGGAGATTTTTTGAGGGTTAGATCTGACTCGGCTTATACTACTCAGATCCAGGTGCACACAAAAATAATGCATCTGTAGCTCATTGTTTTCTCAGTTTTACCTTCATTTTTCAACATTTTACCCTAATTCAACATTTCAACTTACAAAAGAGAAGAAAAACACCCATCCAAATTAATCATTTCATTCAATATTCAATCCTTATATGATTTGTGACTGAATCTAGTGGATTCCCTTCCCTCTTTTGAATGTAAAGGGTTTTCAAGCAAAATTGATTTGGTGATTTCTCCCTTCTTTGTTGCAAATTGCCAAATCAAATTTTCCCCTCTACATTTTGGTGAGCCCAACATGTCCTATGCTTACTTCTGATTTTTGTTTTCAAATCTGAGTGTGTATGCAATTTAAAATTCAAATTTTCATTTACAAGTTTGATTTCCTTGCAAATTTTAAAAATTTAAAGGTTAATTTCGCTAAAACCCTAATTTTTAATTTCAAAATTGAGCTTGTGAATTGCATAATTTGGGTTAATTATTTCAGATATGAGTGTCTTTCAATTTCAAAATTCACATTTTCACTTTCAAGTCAAATTTCATATTTAAATTTTAAAATTAAGTGGTTAATTGCAAAAACCCTAGTTTTCAAAATTTAAAAGAAATTGAGCTTGTGCGTTGTTTAAATTTTGAATTTATCATTTTAGAGTGGCTTAAAATTCAAAATTGCAATCTTTAATCAAATTTCAAATTTAAATTTTAAAATTAAGTGGTTGATTAAAACAACCCTAATTTTTATGAAAATTGATTATTACAATTCTCAAATTTCAACATCACGTTATAAATTTAAATTTTAAAATTAAGAGATTCTTTTTACAAGGCCGTAATTTTAAATTCAAGTTTCCTTTCGATCATTTCAAATTTAAATTTTTAAAATTATGAGATTATTTTTAGCCCTTATTTTAAATTTATTCTTTTATCTCCTTGTGGGTAATTTTAAATTTAGGTTAAGAGATTATTTTAGTACAACCCTAATTTTAAATTTCAAATTCCTAGGGGATTGTATAATTTTTCACAATTACTCTTTATTTTTTCAATCAATTTTCTTATTTAATTGAGTAATCATTTTTCTAAAATTTTGCATTATTAAATTACTTTGCAAATTTCAAATTTCAAATTTCCCTTCCTTAGTGCATGAGTTTTACTACTATTAGTCCAACCTATAATATCCCCGTGAGAAGAAGTTGTAGAAATAAGTCTTCCCAAGGTTTAATTACCAAGGAGATGGAGCCTACTTTGGATAACTTATTCCATGAGGATGTTGGTGGTTCTAGCAATCCTTCAAATGCCCCATTTATCCTCATTCTTTGCATAATTCTCATGATGTGGATGAATCACTAACTAGGGTTTCAATTTACCAATTGGAGAAGATTGACAAATCAATTTGAAAATATTCAACAATGGATGAGTCAACAATACTCAGAAAGTGAAGCTCTCCCATTGATTGAAGGATTAAAAATAATAGTTCAAAGTGATAAACTTGGTGTTGATATCTTGCGCAGTATTTCTCATATTGTTTATTCTAATATCATGCCTATGAAGAGTTGTACTGAAGTCCTTGGTTACACACAACTTCCTATCCAAGTTAATCATTCCATTCCTTTTACTACACCTATGGCTATTGTTCCAATTTTTACATCCAACATCATGTCTATTTCTACTCAAAAGGTCATACCTTCAAGTGTCAGTCAAGGGAACAACTCCTCTAATCATAACTCCTTAATTTCTCCTTAAGTGAGTCTTCATTTGTTACCCAATCTTCTCCAATACCTACCTATCATAGTGTTCCACCTCCTTATTCTCAACCCCCACCTTCTTATAAGAACATACCTCCTTATTCCTAACCCCTTACTTCATTAAACAATGTTACCCTTCCTCAATCCAACATGTCAAATTTCAATCCTTCTGCCAAAGCCACCCTCAATATCCCAAACAGTGTCTTCCTTGCAACAACAAATCACTTCTATAAATTAATCTACATATAATGTGCCCACATTTGATGTAGCGATCCCATTATCCAATGATATTGTTCGATCTGTCCACCCTAAACATGTGGAAGTTCCTCAATTGGAACTTTATAATGGAAAAGGCAATCCCTTGACTCATCTTAAAATATTTTAAACTTTGTGTAGTGACATTGCTCATGACCAAAGATTGTTGGCTAAATTGTTTACCAGAACATTAAGGGATAAAGATTTTCAAAGGTATTGTTCTTTGCCTCCTTATTCTATTACTTGATTTCAACAATTGGCTAATTCTTTTATTCAACAATTTCACAATAATATTGGTCTTAACATCACTTTAACTAATTTGATGCATTGTAAGCATGGTGTTGAAGAAAAAGTGATTAATTTTATTGGTAGATATAAGATTTTGTATTCTCAAATTCCTAATCCTATGCCTAATCAAGATATTCAAAGAATTTTCATTTCTAATTTGAAAAAAGATATTAAGGATAAACTTCTATTTTCTGAGTTTACTTCCTTTACGTAGTTGTGCACAGTACTTCACAATTCTTAGCTTACCGTGAGTAAATTGGAACAATCATCTTCAATCTCTCTAAGTGATAAAAGTGAAATTTATCAACAACCTTTTGCAAAGTTCAAACCAAATAAGGGATTCATAAAATTCAATGACAACAACAACACTCACATGGCAGCTACAACAATAGGTGTGCCTCCTTTGTCCAAATACTTTAGAGAAGAATTCACTCCTCTTAATGAACCTTTGCATAGTATTATGTCGCAATTGTTATAAAGGAATGTGTTAAGATTTCCCCCTATTAAACTAATTGGTACAACCAAGCCTTTGCCAACTTCTTATGATGTCGAAGGCTTTTTTCAATACCATCGTCAACCCGATCATGACACTAAAAAGTGTTATTCCATAAGGATAAAGATTCAAGACTTGATTGAAGACAATACCATATATATGGCTAGTGTGAATGATAAAGGAAATAAATCAATAGTTCCTCCTAATCGAAACATTCAAATTTTCACTGATCCTTTACCTTCCCATTCCACTAATGTGATTGAGACTGATCATCTTGCCTTCTCTCCTGATGATTTTGGCTTTGAATCTAATAATGCGGTGAACCTATTCACTAATTCATGTCAACCTTAGCCCTGAAAATTATTGATATGAGAAAACCTATTTGGCTAAGAAAACACTTCTAAAACCTCCTAAAAGAGCCCTAAAACCCTACACCCTAAGGTTTTATACCTTTTAATCCTTTTTGAGCTCTAGATTTCTATTTTTGTGTTGACTGACCCATGCGGTCAAATCACTTAAACTATACTAGTTGGAGGGGCCTTAGTCCATGGTAAGACAGGGTTCCCCTTTCCCTCTTTATTGGAAAGCAAGGCTTCATGACTTTCGCCATTTTGTAGAGTGGGGGACTTATTATTTTGTTCCCCCTGTGAAATGGTGAAAAGGCTGTATTTTGCTATTTTGCAAGAGCATCAGGGAATATTCCATCCTTCCTCATGAAATAGTGAAGCAAAAGAAAAAGGCCCATGGTGGGGCCCCCTCAGTGAAATAGTGATAAGAGGGTCGAGGGAAAATAATGCTAAGTTTGAAGACTTTGTGATTTTGCGAAGAAAAAATGGAATGGTGGGGCCCTCCCCACAAAGCCGCAAAATGGATGTAGTGACAAAAGAGTTATCGCCATTTTGTGGTGGTTAAGGCCAATGCAACATTCGAACCTGCGAAATGGCAATGGGCCCACAAAGTTGAAAGGAGAACTCTTTTCGTAGGGTCATGATGGTTAAGATTTAGCTATTGCTTGATCTTGAGATTTAGCGATAGAAATCACTATCTCACAGTGATGGTTTTATAAAGGGTTTTCAAGACTGCGAAATGGTGATAGCTTTCACCATTTCACAAAAAACATAAGCATTAAATTTTTAACCCCTGCAAAGCAGTGATAGGATGGTAGTCCAGTCCGATACGTGGCCTCTTTGGTAGTTGTTAGATATTCATAGGGGCCCGATTCGACAGTGATGTTTTAATCTTCAGTTGGGCCTAATGGCTGATTTTGTGGCATCATCTCGCAAGTCCATCTTCAAACAACCTCCACAATCAAAGGGAAAAAATTCAAAATTACAAGGCAGGTGAGAATTTAAATCTTCTGCATAAGGTAGTTGTGAACCAAGTGGTCAAATCCATTTTTTAGCTCATTTGGTGGTTGATGTCCAATTAGATTTTAGTCCAACAATCAAAATCATTCACCTTAACTTCAGAAGTGACCCTAAGGATGATTTTTGGATGCCACCTATGGATTTTCAATGTGGTATGAAGACTTTCATGTCCTGTAAGTGTACTTAGACACATCATGTGCATGGGTTCACTTCATTTGCAGGGATATCTTCTTTCTTCCTAGATGGGGAGGATATTTTCAGACTGTAATGCACACAATTAGATCAACTTCTTGATCTGATCCTTCTTTATGATATTTTGTAACCTAACCTTAGGTAGGGTTAGGATTTCTTAATTGTAACCAATCTCAGTTAATCCTGAACTATAAAAGTAGTTTTGTAACCCTGTTACAAGGATCTTCTTTCTTTCTTCTACAAAAAACTTATGTCTTTTTGTATTTGTAAAAAATTGCCTTGCCTTACATGAATATAATTCACCCATTTTTCCTTCATTCAGGTCTCACAATTTGTGTAAATTGTTGACCTTGTTGTTTGGATGCATTCTAATTTGTTTTCTTTAGCACAGGTGATTGTGTTGATCCCTTTGTAGACTATGGACTAAATTAGTTCCTCTTGCCATCTTGCAGGAATTCTAGCCTTCACTCTTTCTTAGGAGACAAATTAGCATAGAATCTTGTGCGTCATTTGGGTATTTCTATTGATTTTTTGTGTAACTATAGGAAGGGAAGATCACATTTCAATCTAGGTGTAAACCTTTTTTCCTTTCAAGCATTCCTTCTTCCCCTTCCCCCCCTTAAAATTAGTAGATTAGACTTATATGTGTTGGGTTAGACCAATGCCTATATCAGATTGATAAGTCGGCCTTCTCTGGAGACTCAGCCTCACATAATGCAAGGTCCCACATTTGGAGGTTGTTTCAATGTGTCACAAGGTTGATGGGCTTGATATTCCATCAAGGGTGCACACTTTTGTGACAACAAAACCTTTTAGATTAAATAGAACCTCCTAAGGACTTATGCATTACATTTGATCCTAGTGAGACTATTGAAGCACCCGATTGCCCACTTTACTTAAATGTAAAAAATTAAAGGTGTACCTTCTCGGGTAGTGCTTATTGATCCAAATTGCATGATTAATGTGATAACTGAAGAACGTCTTTATACTTTGCAATTGCATCAAGTGACATATGATAAAAATAATGTGATAGTTAATTTTTTGATGGCTTCTCTTGTCCTACTATTGGTTCTATCACACTTCCTATTGATTTTGGCACTAAATGCTTAGATGTTTTCTTTGCTATTATTCCTACATCCGATCAATTTCATGTGAAGTTGGGACATCCTTGGGTCTCTTCCATGAAAGTGATTGCTTCTAATGTTCATAAGCGTTTGAAATTTCCTCATAATGATAAAATAATTTTTTAATCATAGCATATATCAACCTATGACGAGGAGTGGAGATGTTTGTCTTGATTATTTTTGGTTTGAACAATTCCAACCTCTTCAACCTAGAAGTGATTCTCTCTTTCAATCATATCAAAAATGAAAAAATGAGTTGATTTTATCCTTGAGTAAACCTAGAAATCCAACACTTAGCCTTCCTCTTGATGATCATATACCTCTTCTTGATGACAATATTATTCTTCCTCCCAAGGAAAAAAATAATATTCTTCCCAAAGAGGAATCTATTTTTTCTCCTAAGAATGAGTCCATTCTTCCTTCTAAGGATAGAAGTGCTCCTCCTGCTAAGTAGAAATATATTCCTCCTAAGGGTAGACCTATTCCTCCTCCTTATCATGGACTTGGTCTCCTTCTCACACCTTACATTCCTCCTTTATATGGTGTGGTTTTGCCTCCTACATCTTACAAAGGGAAGTAGCTGACCTCTCCTAATGTTCAACCTAAGAGACCTTCTCCTATGCACCCTTCCTTCAAAGAAGAAAAGAAGCATATACCTGATGAAACTAAACCTTCCCAACCTTAAGATAAAACTAAATGAAACCATTGTTTGAGATAACATCTATGGACTCTTTAAATTTCTTCCCAAACCATTTCTTCCCCTAAGACACCAACTGTTGATATTATTCCATTTGCTCAACCTTCTCCTAACCAAGATGTTCAAGATAATTATTCAAGATACAAAATTCTTAAGACAAATGATGGTTCAAGTTATATTCCTATTAGAGCTCCTTTTTTTGTTAATCTTGATGAAGAAATAGGTGAGAATGATGAAAATTTTGATGCTAATATTTCCGTTGATGAATATGAATATGTTGATGTTGACAATGATTTATCTGAAATTTTTTCAAAAGTATTAATCCTATCTCCTAGTAAGAGACAAGGTGACTCATCATTAGAGTATGGTCCTTGTTTGGAACTTTTGATAGCTCCATATACTATTCTTGATGTTGCTCCTCTTGTGTGTTCCATGTCTTCCCAAAACAATGATCAGGAATATCGAGGGGTGGATGATGTGCTTGATTAGCTTCATTAGAACCATAAATTATCTCTCTTCTCTTTCTTGTTTGTGATCTTCTTCTATTTCTCTTTCAATTCTTCTATTTGTTGGCCCTAGTGTTGTCTACTTGAGGATGATGCAAAGCTTAGAGATCTCTTTTGAGTCTCTCTTATGTTGACTCAAAAGACACATGTGCCCTTCTTTCATGGTGGTTTCCTTTCTTTGGAGGATGAGGACAGTTCTATGAATATATAAATACATAATATACATTGGTTATCATAAAAAGCACACTGACTCCAAAGCTAAGTGAAACCACCCCATTCTTGGTGTTTTGTGATCATTATCCTTTGATTTGTCCTCTCTTGGGGGTTAAATTATCGTGATAACATGATTTTTTTTTTGGGTGTATCCTACCTTAAAGAAATTTCTCTCGATAAGGCATATGAAATCACTTTAACGTGGGGGCATACACTTTGCTCAATGATTCTCTCTTTTTAATATCTTGATACATAAAGCTACTCAGTGAACTTTTTCTTTTGCTTTGTAATTTTTGGTATTTTTCCTTTTCATGACTCATAGTAAGAGAATCTTACTAGCTTTTAGTCATAGTTCTCTCTCTTTCTCTCTCTCATGATCTTCCCTTTTACCTTATCATTGAAGTTGTAAGATCCTAAAGTCCACTAGGGGCTTGGTGTATCTTGCCTCCTTGATGACTTGGTGAAAGTTTTTCAATGTGAACCCTTTGTACTTTATCGAGAGTATGATTGACCTTATACTCCTACTAAAGTGGGAGTTGAATGCAGCATCCTAAAATTGCACTTCTTTTCAATTTCGATCACATTGGGTCCTTAACATAGCGTTTACACCCCTTGGCCTTCTTGGGACCTCATTATGCTCATGCCCCTTCTATATTGCATCACTTGGTGTTCATTTGACACTTGACCCTTGCCCCCAAATAGGGTAGGACCAAGGCATGGTTCCCTAGTCCCCAATAGGACCATGATGCCACACCATGGTCCCCCTCATTTTTGGGCCCCTTTTAGCCCATTTTCACATTTCAAATTTGAGTGGGAATTCCCTTTCTATGTCAGTCCATGCCAGAAAATTAATCAGTTTTCTCATGAGAAAGTATATAAAGAGGATTTCCTATTGGAAATTGATTGATATGTTGTCATTGATGTCAACATACTCTTCTTTGTATTCTAGTGTTGCAGTTTGGTTGAATGAGTTGGTTTAGCATATACATTGCAGATGAGCTGATGCAATTTAATGGGTTTTTTGTATATTGTATGTAGATAGTTCATTCTCATTTCTAGAGGTCTACATAATGTTTTGATTGAGTTATGAGGTCTGGTATTGAGGATGTTATTCATTTGTTTGTGTTATTTGGTATTTTGGTTTGTGCTTCATATTGCTCTAGAATTGTAATATCTTTACTTTCAGATGTGTGGGATGTGTTCTAGATGTTGATGTGTGTCCTCAGTTTGATTGGTTTATGATTTGGAAATCCACAAGAAAATATTTTAGGTTGATAGTCAGTTATGTTGGTATTCTTGAGCTCTGGTAGAGAGATGATGATGGTTCTAGTGATCCTAGTTGTTGTGGTTATTATGGTGTAATTCACGTTGCTTGTGACTATTTGTAGATCATTTTCTATGCGCATTGGTGGTCTACATTGATTATTGTGTGCATTATTGAAGATTTTCTTTGTCCAGTGATGTTCTTCATTTTATACGACATTCTTGATAGCTGTAGTGTGTTGCAGATGATCAAGACGTAATTCTCGGAGGTGTTTCATATTTACAGTGGTTGTTTTGGTCCAGACTATGTCTTAGCCAACATTGTTTTGGTCCGCATGTATTGTTGTAGCATGTGAGGTTATTATTTTGTTATTTTTGTTGAGGGGTTAGCTGACCTTGAAATATAGGTTGATGATTTGTATAAATGAATGTAATAATCATTGAGAGAGATAGTGCTATGTGTGAATGTTGTATCAATCATTTAGTAGCAAGGAAGTTTAGTGAAGTTGTGTGAAGAAGTGTGTTGTAGAAGATTTGATAGTGAGCTTAACCAAAACTATACTTAGGCATAAGGAGTATTAGACAACTCAAATAACTAGAGGACAACTGAGAGGGGGGGGGGTGAATCAGCTCTCACCAGATTATATAACTTTAAGCATTCAAATCCTTATTTTCGGAGCACATAAACTTAATACTAGAATGCATAAACCAAATACCAGAATGATTGATAAAGCAATTAAACATAAGCATAAATCATAGAACGGCTACCATCCATCCATAACATATAACACAAATATTTGTACATGGAAAACCCGGTAAAGGGAAAAACCATGGTGGGAAGCCTACCCACAGTTAGATAATCATTCTGTAGTAAGTATGTGATTATAATATGAGGGAACTACACATGTAGGAAGGCCAACAACCTAGACCGCACTGCTCATCACAAAAAGGAGCCTCACTGACTACATAAACATCGGACTACAATTTGGAAAGAAGAGTGAACTGCAAGTATAGCATCTCCTATGCCTGAGTACAGTTCTGATTAAGCTCAATGCCAAAGGCCTTAAAACTCTCTTACAAACTAATTCAATCACCTATGATCAACCAAACCTTCTGCATATGATTAAAACATTATTCGCACCCAGATAACTATAATCCCATATGCCCATACCATACATGATCTACAAAGAGATTTTACATCATATTTATACCAACTCCAGACCTAAACAATTAGGTCAACTACCTAAATGATAATACAATAAGCTCATAACATAAAACCATAATCCAATGATCAAACAAGTCAGCTTAGGCCAAAAACAATGTAAACCTATCATTAAATCCTACCGATAATGCAACAGGAACATCCTCCAACATGTTATAGAAACTGGTCCATAACCTAGATAACACCAGAACCAAAATAGGTCACCATAAGCCAAATCCAACACCACCGATGAACTAGAACATGAACAAGATAACCAACAACATCCTGAGAACCATCTAGAAGCTGCGCCAACACCACTTATCATGTGCATCAAAAGATCTTCAAAAAAGCTCTGCTGGTAAAACCCTTACCAGTGACCAAAAGGCTTACTAGAATAAATGATAGCTCCCAAGTCGTCAAATCTTGAACCAACTAATCGTGATACACATCTGAATAGCATGAATAATAGATCCAAACCAATTCCATGAACCAAAGCATATCAGATCAATATCATAATCAACCACTCTACCAGAAACCGGTAAACAACCAAAACAACCAGTGTTTCCATCAATGAAAAAACATCAATGCAACACATAATCAATTCCTCCAAATTTCCAACAATGGAGATGCTATTTTCATAGTTCATGTAATCTGAATTGTTGTCCAAATGCTTTTGTAAGTTAGTGAGACTTCTTGTAAGGAAATGAGCCTTCCCTAAGGGTTGTAGCCCTTTCTAGGTTTTTTGTTTGAGCAACAAGCTCTAGGCAATGTTCCTGAATGCATGTGCATTCCCCATTGTAATATTTACATTTAATCCTAATAGGGTATTATCTCATTGTGGGTAGGTTTTCGCTATGTTTTTTTCACTTAATTGGGTTTTCCATGTCAAAAATCTTGGTGTTATGTGTGTTATTAATGTGGTGTTGTTTCATGCTTTAAATGTTAATTACTAGATCTGATTTGTGGTTTAAGTTGAAATAAGTTTTTGTGCAAACTGCTTCACCCACCCCTCTCAGTTTGTTGCATTGTTGCCAACAATTGGTAGCAAAGCTAGGTGCTCCAGAAGAAGCTTGACCACTTGAGGAGATCTACGATGGAAACCTTTTCTTTCAACAAGGATAATCCAAGATTTGATGGAATGAACTACACTCTCTAAAAAATTTAGATGTAATGTCATTTGAGATGCATCGGAGAAGAGTATTGGAAGATTGCTAAGAATGTATATAATGTTCCTTAGAATGGTCCCACTACTCCAGATGAGATAAAGGAAGCAGAATACAATAGTTGAGCTAAGGAGGCATTGTTGAGTGCCTTGTCAGATTTTAAGATGACAAATGTGATGGACTTAGAGACTGCTCATGAGATCTGGATAAAATTGCAGACCTTACATGAAGGTGATAGTGTTAGCAGCAATAATGGAGGAAAAATGAGAGAGGGGGGGTGAATCAGTTTTAAGTGGATCTACAAACTTAACCACAAAAACAACTATGGCTAAATACAGTAATAACAAAGATAACCAAATTGACAACACAACACATAACACCAAGATTTTGATGTGGAAAACCCGGTTAAAGGAAAAAACCATGGTGGAAACCTACCCACAATAAGATGATACTCTGCAGTAGTATATGAAAATATTACAATGGGGAATGCACATGCATTAAGGCACACTACCTAGAGCTCACTGCTCAAAAGATAATGACCCAAAAGAATACAACCCTCATGAAAGTCTCACTAACTTACAACAAGATTTAGACTACAATATTAAATGAATGAACTGCAATGATAAAATCTCCAAATGCCTAATGACAGTTTTGATTAAGCACAATTATCTTTTCTGCAACACCAATCTCTCCTCAATCACAACACTAAAAGATGAATCCTTTTTCACACATACACCACTCTCTGATAATGCAGACACAATCCCAATACATAAATTACATGACAATCACCTATTTATACAATTCATCAACCTTAATAACAAGGTCAACTAAACCCTCAAGTCACAATTACAAAATTACATCACACAATACAAAGATCAACCGTTAGAAAAATGTAATGATATACATGACATAACACGGTCCCAATTCAAATTCCCAAACATGCAATGCCTTCGGAAATCTCACCAAGATCAACTGCAACATGCTACATAACTAGAAAAACTACATAACACGAAGAACATCACCGGTTCAACAAAATCACCAAGAGATCACATAATTATCAATGTAGATAATCAAAACAAATATGAAACAATTAGGAAACACCATCAAGCATGTTAGAATTGTTAGAAACAACTACACCAACACCACTTATCAAATCTTCATTTGTCAATGTCTGAAACTCAGAAATACTCAAACAACAACAACTGCCATGAAGAAATATAACCTATGGTGCACCAAATCATGAACCATCTTAAATGAAGATACACAAGACCATCCCAAAAAATATCCAAAAATCTCAACACAAGATCTGATCACACCAAAATATACCAGAGCAAATACTAAACTTTGCAAACCACTGATCAAAAAAACAAACTGGAGAATTGGATCATATGATATGGGCAATTAATCTTCCTGGATCACCAAAACCAATACAAAAGAATATAATGATACTATAAATACTCCAAACACCAAACCAAGATCCCAATGAATCAATCTACAAACATTGGAGTAGGAATATGTTGACATCAATCACAACAACATATCCTAGCAGTAGCAACATCTAACAATCTCTCCCTTTGGAATTGATGACAACATATGAATGTGAAAAACAATCAATGCAAAGAAAGAAAACATCTCCAACAGACTCCCCCCAAAGATCAAGTAGGTAAAATAGTTTTTAACATGCTTCTCTCCCACTTTGATAGCAATGCCAAAGATCTCAAAAGAAAAAACCAAGCTCACTCCCCCCCTTAAATAAACAAATCATGACTCTATCCCCCTTAAACACATAACCAGAATACTCCACCAGAGGAGAAACACCAAATCATCAATCCAAATGAAAGGAATAATATTGTGAAATCCACAAGATTGATGCAACTCAATGCATCTAGTTCTCATCAGGAGGGGTGGATACCCCTAACTTCTCTGTCAAATAGACAAATATATTTGTAGGCAAAGGCTTAGTAAAAATATCAGCAATTTGTTCCTTTGTAGACACATATTCCATCTTCACTTCTTCTTCACTAACATTTTCTCTCAAGTAATGATATTTGGTTGATACATGTTTAGTATTTGAATGTTGCACCATATTCTTTGACATGTTAATAGCACTAGAATTATTACAATATATGACAATAGGATCCTCATAGATAACTCTGATATCCTTCAACATTTGCTTCATCCAAACTACCTGAGTGCAACTACTAGCAGCAAGAATGTACTCAGCTTCAATAGTACATAAGGACACTTAATCTTGCTTTTTACTAGCCCATGGAACCAATTTCTTACCTAAAAAGAAAGCACCACTAGAGGTAATATTTTGGTCATCAACATCACCAGCTGAACCAACATCAGTGTAAGCACATAACATGAAATCACCATTCTTTAGATACCACAAACCATAATCCATAGTTCCCTTCAAGTATTTGAATATTCTCTTTATAGAAGTGACATGACTCTCTTTCGGATCAACTTGATATCTAGCAGCCATGCACACAACATGCATAATGTCTGGCCTAGTCGTAGTAAGATATAGAAGTCCACTAGCCATAGACCTATACAAACTCTGATTAGCTTTTGGAGATTCATCATTCTTAGACAATTTGCGACCAGTCACCATAGGAGTTCCAATTGGTTTGGAGTCATCTAATCCAAACTTCTTCAACAATTCCTTCACATATTTAGTTTGAGATATAAAAATACCTTTTCCAATATGTGAAATAGACAAACCTAAGAAAAATTTCATCTCTCCAATTATAGACATCTCAAATTATTTCTACATATCACTGACAAACTTCATGCTCAAGTCATCATCACCTCCAAAGATAATATCATCGACAAAGACTTCAACAATCAAGATGTTATCATTCTCAATATTAAAATACAGATTACTATCAGCAATCCCTTTATTACATCCTAATTTCAACAAATACTTATCCAATCTAGCATACCAGGCTCTAGGGGCTTGTTTCAATCCACAAAGAGATTTTTTCAATTTACATACCATGTCTCCATCATTTGATAATGAAAATCCATCAGGTTGCCCAACGTAGACTTCTTCCTCAAGATCACCATTCAAAAAGGAAAATTTGACATCCATCAGATATACGTTGAAATATTTATAGGCATCATATGCAAGCAACAGTCTAACAGCTTCAAGCAACAGTCTAATAGCTTCAAGTCTGGCCATCGGAGCAAAAGTCTCCTCATAATCAATCCCTTATTTTTGTCAATATCCTTTGCATGCCAATCTTTCTTTATTACACCTTCACCGGCTTCATTCAATTTATTCTTGAATACCCATTTAGTACCAATAACATTTTTATTTTTAGGTCTAGGCACAAGCTCCCATGTGTTATTCTTTTCAATCTGATCTAATTCTTCTTCCATAGCTCTTATCCAATTTTCATCTTTGCAAGCCTCAACAAAATCTTTAGGTTGAACTTTAGAAATCAAACATACCTCTTTAGCAACTAATCTTCTTCTAGTCATCACACCTTTATTTTTATCTCCAATAATCTAATTTTTTGAGTGATTAAATCTTACATACCTTAGAGTCTTCTGATTGTTCTGATTTTCAAGTTCCATTACCTCTCCATCAGGAGTAGAAACATCCAGATTAACTATTTCTATCGGATCATTCTACTTTAATTGATCAGTCTGATTAGGATTCAGAACAACATTCTGACCATCATGATATCAACAAACTCTAATCTCTTTTCCTAGGTTCTCATCCACCTTTACATTTGCACTTTCTAGTATCCTTCTCAGTCTCTTATTGTACAACTAGTATCCTTTTCTCTTTGTTGAATATCCCAAGAAAATTCCTTCATCACTTCTTGCATCAAACATTCCTATGTCATCATCTCTCTTGATACAACATTTGCTACCAAATACTCTAAAATATCTCATAGTAGGAACATGACCAAACCATATCTCATAAGGAGTCTTATCGATATCACCTTTAATATGAAAATGGTTAAATGTGTAAATAGAATTGCAAACAACTTTTCTCTGAAAGGAAAGCACGGTGCGGAAATGCCTTCCTAATGTCAATTAATAGACAAGAATGCAATTTAAAACTTTTATAGAACATTAAGAATAATGTAGACAAAAAAATAGAATCAACTTAGAGAAAGAACACCAATAATTACATAGGAAAACCCTTTTAGGAAAAAACCCACCACCAACAGTTGAACACTTTATTTCCAGTAAATGAATTTACAATAATGTTTCAGTCTACAATTATAGATATTCATTCTTAGATTCTCATGAACTGAACACTACAATTGGCATACGATAATCAATTTTTTTTTCATAGTTATCCAATGGCTTCATATATTAGATTGTCGACAGTTCATATGAGCAACTACACCAACATTTTGAAGTCAAACCATCTGCATTGGTCTACATTAATGAGAAACACAATATCCCACATGCACCAGGAAGTCAGGTCGGTTTGTATTCATATACACTGACAAGACCATCTTCAATGTCCAAGTGTTTACCTTTTGGACTCTGGTTCAAGCGCACACCCGTAGTCAGTCTCTACTCCATCGACAATCAAAAAGACCACAAAAGCATTGCTTTGATCTCCTAATGAATTAGCGACTCCACTAATGCAGCTCCAAATAGATCGGCTCCATCAACTTATCGAGATAGCCTTCAATAGATAGACCCGATCTCCTGATGACACCACAATGACTTGATCGGGCCATTGGCATAGCTTCCATCTTGTCAACCCAATCACCAAAGGTGACCTCATCAGGTATTGGTGTAGCAAACAACTAGTTCTCTTGATCTCCAATGATACCCCAATCACTGAAGGCAATTCCATCAAGTCATCGGCAAGACAACCAAACAGCTATCCCGATCGTCCTATCTTCCTTGATCTGCTCGATCTCTCTTTTACCATGATGTTACTCCCTGGTTCATCCATACATCTAGCTGGGCACCACCTGATCTACCACTAAACTGCCACCTCATCAATCACCAAGCCACAGAGGATAACCTTTGTGCATCTCACCATAGCATTATAGTGACAATCGTTGATCCACCTTCAACCTGCATGGTCTTTAACTCGCTTCTTTTTCCATGTGCTTTGTCGCCAAGCCAAGGGAATAACTTTCAATCATCTTCCCATCGTGGTATAGTGATAACCATTGGATCATCTTAGACTTTCTCACTCGATAGCCAATCATAAGAAGAAGGTTCCATTGGCCCATCATGAAGAGTCACACAGAAAGCTATTCTATCGGGATAGGTTACTCTGACCAGTTTGAACACAAGTCAAGTTAATTTGAGGCACATTTCCAACAAACTCCCACTTGATGAGGAATTCACTAGATCGATTACCATTCTAGACATTACTGAGAAACATGGGTATCAAGACCCATAGAATTAGAACACCACCTAAATTTGTGAGTGCTCACATGTTTTGTCAAGGTGTCTTCAAAATTTTCCAGAGTGTCTACCTTGTTAAGATAAACTTTTCCATCTTCCACCATGTCATGAACAAAGTGATACTGAACATCAACATGCTTCGTTCTGGCATGGAAAGTAGGATTATTCGCTAGACATATAGCACTCTAACTGTCACTCCAAATTTCAATTTTCCCTGTACCAAAACCAACATCTGAACTCAACCATCTGATCCAAACAACTTCTTTGCATGCATGTGTAGCTTCCATGTACTCTGCCTCTGTAGTGGACAAAGCGACTATAGGTTGCCGCTTGCTCATCCAACTAATTTCTCCACCATTCATGACAAAAAAATATCCACTAGTGGATCTTCTATTGTCTACATCTCCTACCCAATCAGAATCCACAAAACCACATACACTGAGAGTTTTCTTTGAATAATCAGAATGACCATGATAGCACAAAGCAAAATCTGAAGTTCCCTTCAGATATCTAAATATCCTCTTTACAGTATCCCAATGTGGCCTTCCTGGATTCGACATAAACCTGCTAAGTACTCCCACTGGTTGGGAAATGTCTCATCTTGTACAGACCCTAGCATACATCAAGTTGCCAATAGCACTTTCATAAGGGATGTTCTTCATGTCAGCAATCTCTTTTGAAGATTTCAAACTATCAAGCACATACAACCTAGTTCCCTGTAGGATGGGAACAACCTGTGATTTACAATCAGACATATGAAACCTATCAAGAACATTGGTTATATACTTTCTCTGGCCAAGCCAAAGTTTCCTCTTAGATCTATCTCTTTTGATCTCCATTCCTAGAATGTACTTTGCTGCTCCTAAGTCCTTCATTTCAAATTTCATAGATACGTGGGATTTTAAATCTGAGATCATACCTTTTTTATTTCCTATGAACAACATGTCATCTACATACAAAGCAATGATAAGAATCCTATCACCTTTAGTTTTGTAGTAAACACAATGATTAGCTTTTGATCTCACAAATCCCAAGGATAAAACAAATGTATCATACTTTTGATACCACATTTTGGGAGACTGTTTCAAAACACACAGAGACTTCTTGAGTCTACAAACCAAGTGCTCTTTACCTTTTTCCACAAAGTGCTCAGGCTGAGACATATAAATCTCTTCTTCAAGATCACCATGAAGAAATGTTGTCTTCACATCCATCTGCTCAATCTCTGAATCATATGCTGCTGCAAGTGACAAGAGAAATTTGATAGATGTCAGCTTAGCCACAGGAGAAAAGGTCTCTCCATAGTCAATACCTTCCTTTTGAGAATACCCCTTTGCAACCAATCTTGCTTTGTACTTGTCAATGCTGCCATTTGGACCATACTTCTTTTTGAATACCCACTTGCAGCCTACAGGATTTATACCTTTAGGCAATGGCACCAAATCCCAAGTTCCATTTTTATCCAATGATGACATTTCATCATTCATGGCTTCCAACCAGGAATCTGAATTAGGCACCTTAACAGCTTCTTTGATAGTCCTAGGCTCATCAGTATATGCAAGTAAATCATAAGCACAATTAACATTCAACATAGAGTGACTGTGCTTATTAGGTGTATACCTATCAGGCTGTCGCCTCTCTCGAGTATATCTTCTCAACTCTGGTGTTGAGGCTTCTTGAGGTTCAACAGGAGGCTCATCATCATGTTCTTCTTTAGAACTACTCGAAATTCTTTAACTCTCCTCATCTTTAGGTATCTCTAAAGATTCTTCCTTAGCTGGAGGAATTTCAACCTAAGCTTCTCCTTTCTTTCCTATGTTGTGATCTAGTGACATAGGTTTCAGCTCATGAAAAATCACACTTCTACTGTACATAACCTTACCAGTCACTGGATTCGAAAGTTTGTATCCTTTCACACCAACTCCATAGCCAATGAAGATA
This sequence comes from Cryptomeria japonica, assembly GCF_030272615.1. Taxonomy (NCBI): domain Eukaryota; kingdom Viridiplantae; phylum Streptophyta; class Pinopsida; order Cupressales; family Cupressaceae; genus Cryptomeria; species Cryptomeria japonica. Next base: position 140,965,881 of record NC_081412.1, on the reverse strand, counting down.
CATTTCACAACTTTTTTATCCAACTTAGATCTATTAATATCAGGCACATGAGCATATGCCTCTGCACCAAAAACACGAAGGTTCCTTAAAGAAGGTTTCTTACCAGACCATGCTTCCATAGGTGTTTTGTCAACCAATGCTGAAGTAGGAGAGCAATTCAATAGGTAACATGTTGTAGCAACTGCTTCAGCCCAGATTTTTTGTTCCAACTCAGCTCTGCTCAACATGCTTCTTGCTTTCTCCATTAGAGACTGATTCAACCTTTCAACAACTCCATTTTGTTGTGGTGTGTAAGGTACGGTCTTATGTCTCTTAATTCCATGATCAACACAATACTTATCAAAATATGCACTACAATATTCACCACCATTGTATGTTCTTAAACATTTAATCCTTCTCCTAGTCTGATTTTCAACAAGGTTCTTAAACTCCTTAAATCAACTAAACACTTCTAATTTACTTGTAAGAAAGTACACAAATGCCCTTCTTGAATAATAATCTACAAAGGAAACATAATACTTAGACTTAGACAAAGAAGGAACCTCTACTGGACCAAACACATTAGAGTGAACATAATCCAGAATGTCAGAAGATTTATGAGAACTAGAATAAAACTAAACATGGTTATGTTTTCCATATATGCAGTGTTCACAGAAATTGAACTCAAAACTACAATCATCTAGACCTTCAACCAGATTCTTATTCTTCAAAGATTTTAAACCTTTTTCACTTATGTGGCCTAACCTATTATGCTAGAGCATTATTTTCTCATCAAGAAGTTTAACTTCCAATGAATTAGCATTATGCATCATTATAGTTGTCTTAACAGACTTTCCAGAGGTTACATTACAACATATAGGTTCCACATTTAACTTATAGTGTACCAATGCGATCACCCTTTGCCAATACAATGGAACCCCTAGTCATCTTGCAACCACCAGATACAAATGTAACTTGTACTCCAACATCATTAAGTTTACTTCCAGAAAGAAGATTTCTTGCCAGACCCGATATATGAAGAACTCCATTGATCCCCTTCACTCTACCATCTAGGAATTGAATTTTAATTCTGCCTCTCCCTACAATCTCCAATGTAGAATCACTAGCCAAGTATACCTTTCCACCAGCATATGGTTCATACTTCGAGAAACACTCCTTGTAGGAGGTCATGTGAAAAGATGCACTAGAATCTACTAACCAGGTGTCATCTAAGGTGGGTACTGTTAGGGCTGCTACAAATGCATCTCCATCACTTTGAGAAGATTAAATGTTATAATACTTCTTCTTCTCCTCCTTTCAATCCTTTCAGATATGCCCTTTCTTCCCATAGTTCCAGCACTTCACCTTTGACTTCTTGCCTGGAGATTTAGATCTCTCTTGAGACTTGGACTTGGACTTCTTTCCCTTCTTCTTGTCTTTGTCCTTCGATCTGCCTCGAATAGAGAGTGCATCTTTTATTGTCTCAGAAGACTTCTTTCTCATTTCTTTAGACAAAAGAGTATTAACCACAGTATCCATCTTGAACTGGGTCGTAGTACTATCGATAGCCATCACTAAGTGATCCCAAGAGTCAGGCAATGAACACAACATCAGCATGCAATGTTCTTCTTCCTGAATGGTCACACCAATAGAAGTTAACTGTGCAAGAACCATGTTCATTCAAGTAGTCTACCAATGGTTTTCCTGCATCCATCTTCAGAGAGTACAACTTCTTCCTCAAGAAAAGTTTATTCACCAAGGATTTTCCTTGATAAATATCTCCCAACTTATTCCAGAGAAGATGTGTAGTTTTCTCCTCATGGATGTTTAACATAATAGATTTAGCAAGATAAAGACTGATTAGACCCCTTGCCTTCTGGTCGGCTAATTCCCAATCCTCTTGCTTCATGCCTGTAGGTTTCTACCCATACATAGTAATCCAAAGGTCTCGGTCAACTAACAAGTCTTCCATCTTGAGTTTCCATAGTTCAAAATTGGAACCATTAAATTTCTCCATGTCTATGCACTCTGAGGTGCTTGCCATCTTAACCTATAAAACAAACAAGTAGACACTCTACAAGACTCCCATTGAAATAGAACTGACACAAAAAAATAACCCTACCCAACAAGGATAACAAAATGGTTCAAGCTCTGATACCACTTGAAAGGAAAGAGCAATGTGGAAATGCCTTCCTAATGTCAATTAACAGGGAATAATGCAGTTTAAAATTTTTACAGAACATTAAGAATAATATAGACAAACAAATACAATCAACACAGAGACAAAACACCAAGAGTTACATGGGAAAACCATTTTGGGAAAAAACCCACCACCAACAGTTGAACACTTTATTTCCAATAAATGAATTTACAATAAAGTTTCAATTTGCAACTATAGGTATTCATTCTCAGATTCTCACAAATTGAACACTACAATCAGCATACAACAAGCATTTTTTTTTTTCATATTTATCCAATGGCTTCATATATTAGATTGTCGACAGTTCATATGAGCAACTGCACCAATGGTTTTAAGTCTAACCATCTGCGTCGGTCAACATTCATGAGAAACAAAATATCCCACATGCACCAAGAATTTGGGTCGGTTCATGTTCATATACACCGACAAGACCATCTTCAGTGTCCAAGTGTTTAACTTTTGGACCCGTAGTCAGTCTCTACTCCCTTGGTCATTGGAAAGACCAAAAAAGCATTGCTCTGATCTCTTGATGAACCAACGACTCCACTAATGTGGCTCCAAATAGATCATCTCCATCGGCTTATCGGGATAGCCTTCAACAAGTAGACCCAATCTCCTGATGACACCACATCAACTCGATCAAACCATCGACATAGCTTCCATCTTGTCAACCCGATCATCGAAGGCGACCTCATTGGGTATCGATGTAGAAAACAACTAGTTCTCCCGATCTTCGATGATACCCCGATCACCTAAGGCAATTACATCAGGTCATCAACAAGACAACCAAACAGCTATCCTAATCATCTGATCTTCCTTGATCTTCTCGAGCTCTCTTTTTCCATGGTGTTACTCCCTGGTTCGTCCACGCATCTAGCTAGTGCCACCTGATCTGCCACTGAACTACCACCTCATCAATTGCCAAGCCATGGAGGATAACCTTTGTGCATCTCATCATAGTGGTATAGCGACAATCGTTGATCCACCTTCAACCTGCACGGTCTTTAACTTGCTTCATTTTGCACATGCTTTGTCTCCAAGCCATGGGGAATAACTTTCGATCGTCTTCCCATCATGGTATAGCGACAACTATTGGATCATCTTGGACTGGCTCACCTGATAGCTGATCACAAGAAGAAGGTTCCATCAGCCCATCGGCAAGAGTCACACTGATAGCTATTCCATTAGGATAGCTTACTCCGATTAGTCTGAACACAAGTCAAGTTAATTCGAGGCACATTTCCAACACTCTCCAATAGATCTTCAAACAATTCCCTTCAATCAGCATAGTCCTTGCAACAACCAAAATGGTCCTATTCTTCCTTTCAACAACTCCATTTTGCTAAGGGGTTCTAGGAGTAGATAATTGTCTTCTAATCCAATGCTTCTCATAGAATGAATCAAACGCATTAGAACAAAATTCTCCACCTTTGTCAGATCTCAGACATTTCACCTTCATTCCTGACTTAGTCTCAACCTTTGCTTTGAATATCTTGAATTTGTCTAATGCTTCTGATTTCTCCTTCAAAATGACAACCCACATCATCCTGGAATAATCATCAATTAGCAACATAAAATATCTGTCTCCTTGCACACTTCTAACATTTGTAGGTCCACATAGGTTAGTATGTACAAGATCTAGCAATCCATCAGATTTATACTGCTTGATCTTGAAAGAAATTCATGTTTTCTTACCCAGTTGACATTTCTTACGTACCTGATTAGTAGGCTTAACAATCTTAGGAAGATCTCTAACAACTTGAATAGAACTAATCTTAATCATTGAATCAAAATTAATATGACACATTCTCCTATGCCACAACCAACTTTCATCAATCTCACCAATCGAGCAACTTTTCTCACCAGCATTCAAATGAAAAATATTACCTTTAGTCTTCATTCCAGATACAATCTCTATACTGGGGGCATTCAAGATTTTGCATTTACCATTCTTAAATTGCAAATCATAGCCTTTGTCAACCATCTGTCACACACTCAAAATATTATGCTTCAAACCTTCAACATATAGAACATCATCAATATTATGCTTACCATCAAAAGAAATAGAACCTCTACCATGGATCACATAGGCTTTGTCATCTCCAAATCTCACTATTCCACCATCATAACTTACCATACTCACAAATTTTCTTTTATCACCGATCCTATGATGTGAACAACCACTATCACTTACCTGTTCATCATTTTCTTCAACTTTAGTAGCTAAAGCCTTCTCCTCAATAGTACAACTAGTGGAATCAACAAGTACCAGTCCATCTTATTTAATGGCAAGAAACATGACTTCATCTCTTTCTGATTCTTCATCTGTAACACCTTCATCAGTAGTTGTTAGATAGTTCAAATAACTGGAAGACAACTGAGATGGGGGGGTGAATGAGTTGTCTCAGATTACTAGAACCTTAAGCAATTTAAAACTTTAATACCGGAACCCACAACATTAATACAAGAATGCTTAAACCAAATATCGAAATAGAAGATAAACCAATTAAGAATAAACAATAATCATAGAATAAATACAATCCACATGACACCAAGATTTTTATGTGGAAAACTCGGTAAAGGGAAAAACCATGGTGAGAAGCCTACCCATAGTCAGATAATACTTTTGTAGTAAGTATGTGAATTACAATTGAAGGGCTTGCACTTACAGAAAGGCCAATAGTCTAGAGTGCACTTCTCATGACAAAAGGAGTCTCACTGACTACATAGAAATCCATACTAAAATCCAAAAGAATGAATGAACTGCAAAGATAGAATCTCCTATGCATGAATATAGTTCCAGTTAAGATCAATACCAGAGGAATAAATCCTCTTACATAAACCCAATTCTATCTCCAATGATTGACCAAATCCTCTGCCTAAATGATATTACTTTATTTGCACATTACATATCCATATGCATTTCCTATATTCTCATATCATCTACAATGAGATCTTACATCATATATATACAAACCCTCGACCATAAACAATCAGGTTGGCCACCAGACAATAAACCAATTACATAATTATAAAACATGTCATCTTTAGACCAAACAAATAATATCCAACCCTTAAGACATCATGAAAACACATCGAGAGGTCCCATCCACATGCTACATTAAGCTGGTCCATAACCTAGATACACTGGGACCCAATATAGGTCCATACATGCCAAAGCAATAATCCTAATCTGCCAAGTCTCAAACATGATCACCATCAGCATCCTGAATCTCCACCAGAAGCTGCATTGACACCACTTATGCATATCATCAAAGATCTTCAATAAAACTTTTCCTATGAAACCCTCACCGAAACCACAAACCAAGATTCCAAGCAAACAAGATAGCATCCGATCACCAGAACAAAAACCAACTGACTGAATATGAAGATGAGTAAGCCAATTCCATTACCCAAACATACTGGAGTGTACCGAATCCAAACCAACCAGAAACCACACAACCTACCAAGACCAGAAGAGTGTCAGTAAAGCATCCAAAACAACTAGTGTTGACATCAATGACAAAACATCAATGCAACACATAATAATTCCTTCAAATGGCCAACAATATCCCCCTTTGGCATTGATGGCAACATTAGATGTGAAAAACATCTAAGTACCAAGAAATGCCAAACAAGTTTCCCCCAATGGAAGACAACCAAGAATCTCCCACTCAAAGATATAGTAATGAAGTTTTGAAACAAAGATCAAACTCCCCCTATGAATGATTTCTTTGTAAATCTCTATTTTTCACATATATCTCTCCCCCTAATGTATACAACTCCTTAAGTTTTTCACATCAATATCTCTCCCCCTTTGACATCAATGCTAGAAATCTGACAAAAATATCAAAGCAAAAAAGATAAAAACCACTGAAACACAAGGCTAACTACTCCCCCTGAGTAGTAGCATCCCCACATCAGTACCGAAATGAATAATATCTCTAACAATATATATTGGACTAATGCCAAAAAGCATCAATCGGTTCTCTATTGGAGGGGCACAAACCCCTAACCCGTCTCTCAAGTACTGAAATGATTCTTTAGGCAAAGGTTTAGTGAAAATATCTGCAATTTGGCTCACATAAACCAGTCTAACTTCATTTTCTTCCACCTTCTCCTTCAATAAGTTATATTTGATAGATATGTGCTTTGTCTTAGAGTGAAATACCAAATGCTTTGATCTGTCAATAGCAGTAGAGTTATCATAGTGAATAACTACTGGTCCAGTGTAATGCACTTTGATATCCTTCAACATTGGCTTCATCCATATAACATGTGTACAATTAGTAGCAGCAACAACATACTTAGCTTCACTAGTAGATAAAGAAGTACATGATTTTTTCTTGCTGATCCATGAAACCAACTTCTTTCCAAGAAAGAAAGCTCCATCGAAAGTACTTTTCCAGTCATCAACATCTCCAACCCAATCAACATCTATATATGCACATGAAGTAAAGTAAAAACATCCTTAGGGTAACACAAACCATATTCAGATGTACCTTGCAAGTATCTAAAAATCCTTTTCACCTCACTCTCATGATTTTCTCTAGGATCAATCTGAAATCTAGATGCAATACAAACAACATTCATTATGCCAGGCCTAGTCTGAGTCAAATAAAGAAGACCTCCAATCATAGATTTGTATCTTGTAGGATTTATTGGTGCAGAAACATCTTTCCTTGTCAATTTCTCACTTGTAACAATAGGGGTACTTACCATTTTAGAATCTCCCATACCATATTTATTCAACAATTCCCTAGCATACTTAGTTTGTCAAATGAAAATAATTTTGTCAGTCTGAGTAATTTCCAAACCTAAGAAAAATTTCATTTCCCCAATCATAGACATTTCAAATTGTTTCTCCATATTCTTAGAAAATTCTATGCACAACTTATCTTCACCTCCAAAAATGATGTCATCAACAAATACTTCAATAATAAATATATCATCATTAGTGACCTTATAATATAAATTATTGTCAGCATTACCCTTAGTAAAACCAAGCTTCAAAAGATATTTACCTCACCTTGCATACCAAGCTCTAGGTGCATGTTTCAATAAATATAAAGCTTTCCTTAACCTGCAAACCATGTTTGTATCATCTAAAAGTGAAAAACCATCAGGTTCCTCAATACAAACTTCCTTATCAAGATCCCCATTCAAAAATGCACACTTAACATCCATCTAATAAATCTTGTAGTTTTTATGAGCAGCATAGGCAAGAAATAATCTTACAGCTTCAATCCTAGCTACAGGTGCAAAAGTCTCACCATAATCAATCCTTCCTTCTAAGAATATCCTTTACAAACCAATCTAGCCTTATTACTAACAACTTGACCATCCTCACTCAATTTATTCCTAAAAACCCATTTAGTTCCAATAACATTATTATTTTTAGGCTAGGGAACTAAAGTCCATGTGTTATTCTTCTCAATCTGATCTAATTCTTCTTCCATTGCTTTCAACCAACATTCATCTTTACATGCTTCAATTACTGATACCGATTCAACTTGAGAAATTAAACATACCTCATTAGTTTTCAATCTTCTTCTTGTCATCACTTCATTGTTCTTATCCCCAACAATCTAATATTCTGAATGATTCAATCTCACATAACTAGGAGTCTTCGAACTCTTTGTTCCTCTTCCCAGTTTCGGAGTAACTAGTTCAACACTTTGTTCTGATAAAGATGTTACCAGTTTAGTTATGATCATTTCCACTGCCGGTTCTTGCTCATAAAATTTGATTTGACCTCTAGTCAGCTCATCCACCTTGACATTAGCACTCTCCACAATTCTCTGCAATCTCTTGTTATAACATCTATATGCTTTGCTTTCATTATAATAACCAAGAAATATTCCTTCATCACATCTAGGATCAAATTTTCCAATGATATTATCTCTCCTGATATAACATGTACTACCAAAGATTCTTAAATACTTAACTGTAGGTGTATTTCCAAACCATAATTTATAAGGTGTCTTATGGGTTTCTCCTTTGATATGTACTCTAGTGAATGTATAGACTGCTATGTTGGCAATTAACACTCAATTGGTTGGTTTCTTTATGTTTTCATTGATGGCAACATGGTATTATGTTCCGACTTCATTTTTTGGTTCTATGGTGTATCGACGGAGACTTCACAGATACTTCACCAGCACCGACACTGACCAGAAAAAAGTATTTCTTTGGTTACCGACAATGTAGGCCGACATGGCTTAGTAAAGGTTATTGGTATTGGAGGCCGACATATCTTTAATATGGCATCGACAATTGATTTTAATGTTTATGCATTTATGTTATCTGGCCGACATGTAATTTGATATTGTATATATCTTTGTAAGACGACATAAGGCATGAAAATTTGTATAGGGTATACAGGATAGTTTGATAGATCATTTTGTTAGATATATACAAGAGAAATATGATAGGAGATTATGGATATGCGAATGTAATATGATGTGAAATATATTAGAGAGATCATGTATGTGAGTAAATTATTGTAAGGGTTATTTCAGTAAAGAGTTTAGGGTTTCAGACTAGAATAGACAAAGCTTAAACCAGAATTGTATTCTGGCATAGAAGATGCTACCTTAGAAGTTCACACTTCTCCAAATTGTAGTCTGGAATTTGATGTAGTCAGTGAGGCTCCTTTTGTGATTGAGCAGTGTGCTCTAGGCTATAAGCCTTCCTGGAAGCGCAGGCCCCTTATGTTTTATAATATCTCTTCATATGGCTAGTGGATTGATATTGAGGGTCACACATCCCACCATGGTTTTTCCTCTTTGAGGTTTTCCACGTATAAATCAGTGTGTTATGGTTCTCACTTATGTGATTGGCTTATTGGTTGCTTTACTTCTTTCAATTCTGTATGTACCGGTATACCGATTGGTTTATGCATATTTTAATAAGGCTAAAACTTATCATTCTGGTATAACATTGATTCACCCCCCTCCTCATAGTGTTATTAGTTTCCAACAATTGGTATTCAAGCTTTGTGTCTTGAAGGAAGTTTAATAGCTAGAGGAAGATCCTAAAACCGGAATCCATGGATATGGCTTTGGAGAGGCAACTTGAGATGGCACCTGAAGATTATGATACTAAAATATTGAAGAACTTAAAGCTACAAGATGAATTGAATTCTTCTAAGGAATTCATTCTTGTCCTACAAGAGAGGCTATCATCTATTCAAGCTAGGAGGAAGGAACTTCTGCAAAGTCGGGATGATGAAGAGAAAGATGCACTTAAGGAACAATGTCATAAATTGAGTCAGGAGAACATGGTTATGAAAAATGAAATGCAAGTTATAACTATGAGGATGTCTAAGGAGATTGAGGACATAAAGAAGAAGGAAGAAAATCTTGTTGTATCCCTGAAGAACAAATTTGAAGAATGTGGTAGGTTGGTTCATGAAAATGATATGTTGAGAACTGATTTGGTACAATCCCAGAGTAATGAACAAGATCTTGAGAGACAAATGATAATTCTGAGAGAATATTTAACTACTACAAGTGAGTATAAAAAAAAAATCAAGATCAGCTCAGCACAACTTGATGAGTTATTGAAGAGATAAAGTTAGATTGGAGATTCCAGTAGACTTGTATTTGAGCAAGGATAGAGTTCTGATGCTGCTAATGAAGATCAAAACCATAAGGCATCGGTAAGGCAATTTAATGCTTATAAATTTAATGGTAGATGTTTTATTTGCAATAGATTTGGTCACATGGCTAGGCAATGTAGAAACAAATCAAAACAAAACCTTGATTCTACTCCCGGTAAATTTTCTAAATGCTATAAGTTTGGTCATAAAATAGAAGATTGCAGAATAAATGTTAAATGCTATGCTTCTGGAAAATTTGGACATATGGCTAATCAGTGCAGGTCAAACAATTTCATCGGTTTTAGCAAAGCAATTCAAAGGAACAATATTACATGTTATGCATGTAATGAGGTTGGACATATTGCTAAGTTTTGTAGAAACAGAAGTTGACCTGTTGGTAGTGGATGATCAAGTGAGAAAGGAAAAGAGAAGGTTAGTGAAATCCACCAAGATCATACTCAAAGATGGGTTAGGAAGATTGAAGAACAATCATTAGATGGAAATGTCCTGGTTACTTATCTGGTAGAAGAGGCTACTCTTTCACTGACAAGGAGCTTATTCGGTAACTAAGGCAGATGCCTTAGGGTTAGGAAAAATTCATGAAGATGCTACATATGCCCCAGGAAGAGGTTCTGGAAGATGTTCTAGATATTGGAGATGATTATCCAACATGGATATGTTCTGAGTGAGATCCGGTATCTTTCACCGGTAGTCATTTATGTCAATGAAAGATTAGGGTTTTTCAAAGGATAAAAAGGTCGAATACACTTCATTGTTGATCACCTTGCATTCAGAGAAATTTCAGAGTGATTCTGAGCGACTAAGTGTGATCAAAGGAAATACAGAGCAATCAAATTTCTTCTTGAGCGATCTCACCGGTGTCTGGAAGAATTTGTTGGAGGTTTTCACTGAGAGCAATCAAAAGGTATTTATCTTTAAACATGGAAGCGAGATCATCATCTATTCTTGTTTTTGTTGCAAACCCAATTGTAGTAGAGGTTAAGGACCGCCCCAGGCCAATTTTCAAGTGGTATCCACATGTGGCTACCCTGGAAGATTCGGTCGGAGTATTTTATTGCATTCCAAAGGGATTTTTCTATGTAGAGGATGTTAGGGCATATATTCATTGTCACATCGAGGACTTGGGAACTTCAAAAATTAAGGGCATGTATATGCATGAGATGATGGGAAAATCTAGAAAGTTCAAACTGACATTCAAGCATATTGAAGACCCAGGGTTTACCAACATTCTCGATATTACAGAATTTGAGGATGAGATACTCAGATATGTTCTAAGAAGACTACATGAGGAGTTAATATGGTTAAACAGACCTTACAAAATCATGAAGGAAGCCATCCAGGCAATCACTAGTTTGCCATCATTGGGAAACATCGAGACAAGAAGGTTTCAAATGATTTCTTGAGAGATCACTAGCACAACATCTGGTAAAAGATCCATGAAAGTGAGCACTATCGCCGACACAGACATCAAATTTGGTAGCATGATCATCGGGTATAAGGTAACTCAATCAAACTAATTGAATTTTGTTTCCAGTTCATGCATTTTGGCTACATACAAAATGATGAGAGAGAATGTAAAATTAGATCTATGTGGTTGGATGCTAGATGATTTATTAATAAACTTAGGGAAGATTAAGGGTGAAAAGAAGGGTACATTTCAGTATGGCAACTTGTTAGTTTTCCTGATGTTATATTTCATGAATGATACACTCGGTTTTCATAAGAGGCAATGGGCATTTGACATCCCGATAGGCAGACAATTGAAATAGTCAATTGTTGCTTTAGGAAGTTAGAGAGATAATAAGGTATGGGGATATTTCAAAGCATTCTAGAAATATATGAGGTCTAGGGTAAGGGTACCTAAGCATATTATAGAAAAATATTCAACTGACATATGCTTCATGGTAAAGAAGGATGAGACACTCATGGAAGCAGTTAAGTCTCAAAATATTTGGATTGAAGAAATGGGCTATGAGGTGGATGTACAGATTCTTGATGCCTATGCAAAAATGTTGATTGATGCACTAATAGATGAGGCAAAGAAGCCCCGTGGTACTACACAACACAAAACTCAAAAGGTTGAAACAAAGTTCAACCAGAAGAAAAGAGAGAAGTGGGAAGGGAAAACAAGAAAAATTATGGAGAAGGTCTCAAAGGACATCAAAGAATTAATTGATGTTGTCCTGGAGAAAGGTAGAAAGAGGAAGGATCCTGAAGTTCATATTAAGCCTATTATTGCAAAATCAGAATCTAAGGATGACACATCATTGGCATTTAAGAGGGTTGTTAGGAAGAAACCAGAGGAAACAAAGGCAAAAGATAAGAAGCAACCTGTTAGGAAGGTTACAATCAAAATACCAACACAAAAGAAAGAACCAAAGGCAACACCTTCAACTGCATCTGGTACTGTGAAGAGGAAGAAGAAGAATGAACCTGATTATGGTAATGTTCCACCTAAAACTTGTGCAGAATTAGTCTATGAAATCACTAAAGATGGCATGTTGAATAATGTTCAATTTTACTATGATCACTTAGAGGAGGATGAACAAAGAGAGGTAGAGGAATCAGTCTTATTATACTTGGATATTTATTGAAAATCCTTAATAGAAATAGAAAATAAAATACCGGCTGAATTGTATAATATGTTAGATGCTAGAAGACTATCAGCTATGCAAGAAGATAAACATATTAAAATTCAAGAGCTATTATCTATTTTTGTTACTATTTCCATATGAAATGGAAAAGACAATTGAGGTGGTAGCCATAAAATTTTTCAATAGCAAACATAGGATAGCTAGTTTGATGCTAGGAAAAGTAAATGAAATAATAAAGGAGACTCAAAAAGCATGCGTTAAATTTCTTGGAGAAAACATGGGATTTTTTACTTCACCAGAAACCAAGACAGACACTATAGATACCCTGATTGAGGGAAAAGGAAAGGGGATTATGGGTACTTCACCCTTAGTTTTGAAAAATATTAAGATAGTGGAAATTGTGCCCTCGGTAAATACAGATGCATAGACAAATATTGAGATATTGGTTAATACAGAGAGTGAACAAGCTAATATTGTATTGGATACTAATATTGAGACTAATAGTCCTCCAAATACAAATGTACAGGTTGAGGTTACAGTTCCTACAGAGGAACCGACAGTTACACAGACTGCACCAAGTGGTGAAGCCACTGATGCAAGTGAGGAGGTTATAAAGGATAAATCTTTAGAGGAGAAGGCAGGGGAATCTGGCAAGGAACTAGTTGTTGGTCCATCACTATTGTCAATTGAGACTTCAATGGTCAAAAAGAAAAACATCACAAAGATGACTCACTGAATTGATGATGATGGCAGCACAAAAACTGATGAAGGAGGGATCCACAGATAAATGGATTATAGATCAATCTATCATTTTTTTACACAAATTGGTCCCAAAGTGTAAGATTGAAAGTGAAGCAAGCCCATCTGGCAATATTTCAAAGGATTTTCAATCCTTACAACAAATCTCAAATAGGAAAGCACTAGAAAGGTTTACTCAGGCTAAGAGAGCTACATTTGATCAGGTAATTGAATCAGAGAAGAAAAAAATTGATGAGAAGTTGATACTAATAGAAAATTATTTGAAGCAATGTACAAATATATATAGGGTATGTTGTAACACTGAAATACTTACAGCTAATGTGGATAAAAAGATAAAAGAAATTTAGGATAAAATTGCAAGTATAGCTAATTCTTTTGACAGATTAATTTCATTGACTACATCAATTGATGGTCAAATTTTAATTTTGGAGAACCAAATTTTTGTTCTTGAGAAGGAAAGAGACAAAAAAATAAGAAGAGCTAGAAGTTTGAGAGGCTTGGTCAGTCCCTGGTTGGATTCACTCAGTGTACATAAGAAAGAATGCATGGATATGGTGGGAAAGCCCACACTGACAGAGGTAAATGAGAAATAATCTTTTGCACATTTATTGAGTAGACTTGTATCTATTTATGACACATTATAAACTTTCTAGGATACTTATCTTGAGTTACTGGAGAAGGCTTATTCAGAAATTTTGAAATTTGTCAAGCTCTAGTAAGATTTTTGGATATTCATTATACAGTTCTTTTTTTTTGACATTCTTTTTGAATTTTTGATGGAATTGATGTCAAAGGAGGAGTAGTATAGATATGAAAAAGAATAAAAAGAGTTGTATACATTAGGGGGAGTAATGGAGTCATGGAGTTTTGGAGATATGGAGTATTTTGCATATTTAGCTCAGGGGGAGCAGGGCAAGATGAAACCGACAGATGAAACCTTGACCATTTTTCACATGAGTGTTGCCATCAATGCCAAAGGAGGAGATTATTGGCAATTGACACTCAATTGGTTGGTTTCACTATGTTTTCATTGATGGAAACATGGTATTGTGTTCCGGTTTCATGTTTTGGTTCTATGGTGTACCGACAGGTAGTTCACAAATACTTCACTAACACCGGCATCGACAAGACAAAATGATTTCTTTGGTTACTGGAAATGCAGGAAGACATGGTTTAGTAAAGGTTATTGGTATTGGAGGCTGACATATCTTGGATTCGGCATCGACAATTGATTTTAATATTTATGCATTTATATTATCTGGCTGACATGTAATTTGATATTGTATATATCTTTGTAAACCGACATAAGGCATGAAAATTTGTATAAGGTATTGATAGATAATTTTGTTAGATATTGTTATAAGCTAGGGTTGTTGTTACACCAAAAGATCAACTTGTGAATGCCCGATACAACCACTAGACTTATAGAATCCACAGGAGGCTATTAAACCATGTTGCTAATCCCTGTGAGGGATGCTGGCCCACTACCAACAATCCCCCTCCCAGCATCACTCACTATGGCCTGCATGATTCAAACTTGTGACCAAGCTCTGATACCACTTTTTACAATCTAGGGTTGTCGTTGCACCAAAAGATCAACCTGTCAGTGCCTGATACAACCACTAGACTTATAGAATCCACATGAGGCTATTAAACCATGTCGTGAATCCCCACGAGGGATGTTGACCCACTGCCAATAGATATATATAAGAGAAATATGATAGGAGATTATGGATATGTGAATGTAATATGATGCAGAATATATCAAAGAGATCATGTATGTGAGTAAATTATTGTAAAGGTTATCCCGATAAAGGGTTTAGGGTTTCAGACTAGATCAAACAAGGCTTAAACTGAGACTGTATTTAGGCATAGAAGATTCTATCTTAGCAGTTCAACACTTCTCCAAATTTTAGTATGGATTTATATGTAGTCAGTGAGGCTCCTTTTATAATTGAGCAGCGTGCTCTAGGCTGTAAGCCTTCCTACAAGTGTAGGCCCCTCATATTTTGTAATATCTCTTCATATGGCTAGTGGATTGATATTGTGGGTCACAAATCCCACTGTGGTTTTTCCTCTTTGAGGTTTTCCACATATAAATCTATGTGTTATGGTTCTCATTTATGTGATTGGCTTATTGGTTTCTTTACTTATTTTAATTTTGTATGTACCGGTATACCTGTTGGCTTATGCATATTTTAATAAGGCTAAAACTTATCATTCTGGTATAACAGTGATTCACCCCCCCCCCCCCCTCTCAGTGTTATCAGTTTCCAAACATGCTATGCTCACTACTTCTCTCTAGTAGATATGAGGTAGACTAGCTTCCATCATCATTGTTCTAGCAGCATCCAAGATAGTTTTGTTCTTCATTTCCACAACTCCATTCGGCTGAGGTGTCCAGGGAGCAAAAATTTGTCTCCTTTTACCATGATTCTCACAAAAGTTATTAAACTCACTGGATGTGAATTCTCCACCGTGATCTGACCTCAAACACTTAATCTTCAATCCTATCTCAGCTTCCACTTTAGCCTTAAATATTTTAAACTTTTCAAAAGCCTCAGATTTCTCGCTTAGATAAGTAACCCACATCTTTCTAGAATAATCATGAATGATTAGCATGAAATATCTATCACCTTGAAAACTTTTAACTCAAGCAGGGCCACACAAATCAATATGAATAAGATCAAGAACATCATTAGATTTATCTTGTATACTCTTAAAAGAGGTTTTGACCTATTTTTCCATTTGCCTTAGTTGAATTGATCTTTACAATGCAATCAAAATTCGTATGACATAGCCTCTTATGTCATAGCCAACTCTCATCAATTTGTGAAATCAAACATGTCTCTCACTAGAATTCAAATGAAATATATTACCTTTTGTCTGTGTACCGGTTGCAATCTCCAAACCAGATCTATTAATGCTTTTTTATTTTCCATCCTTGAACTGTAATTGAAATCTCTTATCTACTAGTTGTCCTACACTCAAAAGATTATGCCTTAAACCTTCAACATAATAAACATTATTAGTATTATGCTTACCATGCAATGATATAGTTCCTTTTCATTGATCATACATGCTTTGTCATCTCCAAATCTAACCAAACCGCCATCAAATTCTTGCAAAGATAGAAATTCCTTTTATCTCTAGTCATATGATGTGAACAATGACTATCAATTACCCATTCATCCTTATCTTTAATTTTAGCAGCAAGTGCCTTCTCTTTAGGTACATTCTCTTCCAGTGTCGGAACATCTTCCTTGATAGCTAGGAACACCCATTCCTTTCCATTTCTAGAACCACTAGCAGAATCTTATGTCAGTTCATCATCAGAATTAGTCACACCTTCCTCATCCGCTATGTAGCATGATTTATCTCTTTTCTTCCTGTACTTATACTTGTTATGATATCCAAGGTTAGGCTTAAATGATCTTCTAACTCTTTCTTAAAATATTGAATTCCTTTCAGGACATCTAGATGCAAAATGACCAATCTTATTACATGTAAAACATTTAAAAGGTGTTTTTCCTTCATACTTACTTCCTACTGGTCCTTTAGGTACTCTTCTCGCAAATAGTGCTTGAAGTTGCTCAAATTCATCATCTTCTCTCTTCATATCATCCAATTCATTTGCATATAAAGCTTTCCAATCTTGCTTACTGGTTGATGATGCAGATGCATGAAAATGAGGTTCAGACTTCACAGCTCCAAAAGGTCCACTTTCTTCAAGCTCAAAAAAAAATAATTTCCTAACCAAGGTATCTCTATTGACAAAAGTATTGGCCATTGTTCTCAATTCATTAATTGTAGTATCCTTCATCTTATAAGCCATTGGTAGGGCTCTTAGAACTTTAGAAATTATTTCATCTTCACTCAGAGTTCCACCACAACATTGAATTCCCATAACAATCTCATTTACCCTTTTCATGAATGGAGTAATCCTTTCATCTTCTTCCATCTTTAGGTTTTCATATCTAACTTGATAACCATCAAGTTTAACAATCTTCATAGTAGGGTCACCTTCATTAAGAGTCTCCAACTTATCCCATATAGCCTTTGGAGATTATTTGTCAGTTAATCCCATTATTTGCTGATCAGAAAGTGCACACAAGAGGGATTCTCTTTCTCTACAATCATTCTCAAGCTCCTTATCCAATTTTTCTAGAGGAGGATTGCTAGATGCTAGATTATAAGGTGTAACACCATTCTATGTGATCTCCCAAATCTTGTTACCAAGACATCTCAGATGAGTCTCCATCCAAATCTTCCATTCTATGTAATTTGTTTCATCAAGCCTAGGAATATCTTTCTGAAAGATAGCTCCAGATGAACTAGATGAACTTGAACTGTTAGTCTCCATACGATCTTCCTCAAGTGGTTAAGCTTTATGTAGAGAGGACTAGATCTCTAATACCAATTGCTAGATAGTTCAAATAACCAGAAGACAACTAAGAGGGGGGGGGGGGGGTGAATCAGTTGTCTCAGATTACCAGAACCTTAAAAAATTTAAAACTTTAATACTGGAATCCAAAATATTAATACAAGAATGCTTAAACCAAATACCGGAATAGCAGATAAACCAATTAAGAATAAACAATAATCAGAGAATAAATACCATCCACATGACATGAAGATTTGTACGTGGAAAACCCAGTAAAGGGAAAAACCATAGTGGGAAGCCTACCCATAGTCAGATAACTTCTACAGTAAGTATGTGAATTACAATTGAGGGGCATGCACTTGAAGAAGGGCCAACAACCTAGAGCACACTACTCATCACAAAACAAGTCTCATTGACTACATAGAAATCCATACTACAATCTAGAAGAATGAATGAACTGCAAAGATAGCATCTCCTATGCCTGAATACAGGTCTAGTTAAGCACAATACCAGAGGACTAAATCCTCTTACATAAACCCAATTCAATCTCCAATGATCGACAAAATCCTCTACTTGAATGATATTACATTATTCGCACATTACATATCTATATGTCTTTCCTATATCCTCATATCATCTACAATAAAATCTTACAAAATATATATACAAACCCTCAACCATAAACAATCAGGTCAACCACCAGACAATAAACCAATTACATAATTATAAAACATGTTGGCCTTAGACCAAACAAATAATATCCAACCCATAAGACATCCCAGAAACACATCGAGAGGTCCAATCCACATGTTACATTAAGCCGGTCCATAACCTAGATACACTGAGACTCAATATAGGTCCATACACGCCAGAGCAATAATCCCAATCTACCAAGTCTCAAACATGATCACCATCAGCATCTTGAATCTCTACTAGAAGATGCACCAACACCACTTATGAATATCATCAAAGATCTTCAATAAAGCTATGCCGGTGAAACCCTCACCGGAACCATAAACCAAGCTTCCAAGCAAATAGGATAGCATCTGATCACCAGAACAAAAACCAATTGACTAAATATGAACATAAGTAAGACAATTCCACAACCCAAACATGCCAAAGCATACCGGATCCAAACCAACCAGAAACCACACAACCTACCGAGACCAGAAGAGTATTAGTAAAGCATCCAAAATAGCTAGTGTTGACATCAATGACAAAAGATCAATGCAACACATAATCAATTCCTCCAAATGGCCAATAGTAGCATAATAATAGTTCTTCTAATTCCTATACTTCTAGTTATACTTGTAAGGCTCATCATACTTATCATGCTTCTCATATCTATCATTTTTGTCATTCTTATCAAATCTGTCATCCCTATCATATTTAGCCATTCTCTCCAGCCACCTAGAAGCAAAATTTCCTACCTTATTGCAAGAGAAACATTTCAAGGGAAATTTTACATCATACTTACCAGCTCCCTTAAGCAATCTTCGGGCATTCAATGCTTCAAGCTCATCCAATTCTCTTTCTTGTTCTTCTATCTCTCTCCTTTCTCTTTTATAGCTGGATATTATGCATTCTTTTGGATCATACTTATGCTTTCTGGATACGGATTCTCTAAATATTGTCTCAAACTTTCCATGTGATTCACCAAATTCGCTTAGCTGAAATGCAACAATATTTCCAACTAACATATCTCTTGTCACTGTAGTCACACTTTAGATCTCATCAATAGCAAATACCTTATGTTTATAAGTAGGAGGCAAAGATCTGAGCACCTTAGCAACAATTTAATCTTCTTCAAGGGTTCCACCAATACATCTGATACCTAGGACAAGATCATTCACCTTATCCATGAAGGTATTTATGTTCTCATCTTCTCCCATCTTCAGCATTTCATACTTCCCTTTCAAACTCTGCAACTTAACAACCTTCACTTGTTTATCTTCTTCATACAAGGTCTCAAGCTTCTCCCAGATCTCATGTGTAGTTTGAAGTCCCATTATATTTGTCATGTTTGAATTAGTCAGGGCACTTAGCAATTCTTCTTTCACTCTAATGTTATTTTCAACTTCCTTGATCTCATCAATAGTAATCGGTCCATTCGGAGGAGCAGAATAGGTATTCTTTGTGATCTTCTAGTAATCTTCTCCAAGACATCTCAAGTGCACTTCCATCTGGTTCTTCCATATAGCATAGTTACTTCCATCAAATCTTAGACTCTCCTTCTTAAAGATAACACCTCTAGTACCAGTTTCCCTCTTGGATCTCCTCAACTAATAAGCTTATTGTAGAGTATCTATCTTTTTATACCAATTGTTATTAGCAACAATGGAGGAAAACTGAGAGGGAGGGGGTGTGGATCATTTTTCATCAGATCTACAAACTTAACCATAAAAATAGATCTAATAAATTGCAGTAATAACAAAGATAACCAAATTGATATCACAACACATAACACAAAGATTTTAATGTGGAAAACCCTGTTAAGGGAAAAAACTAGGGTGTGAACCTACCCACAATAAGATGATACTCTAGAGTAGTATTTCAAAATATTACAATGTGGAATGCACATGCATTCAGGCACACTTCCTAGAGCTCACTGCTCAAAAGATAATGACCTAGAAGGCTACAACCCTTAGGGAAGTTTCACCGACTTACAACAAGATTTAGACTACAATCCAGAATGAATGAACTACAATGATAGCATCTCCAAATGTGTGATGATAGTTCTGGTTATGCATAGTTGTCTACTCTGCAACACTAATCTCTCCTCAATCACAACACAAAAATATGAACCCTTGTTCACACATACACCACTGTCTGATAATGCAGAGACAACCTTGATACATAAATAACATGACAATATCACCTATTTATACAATTCATCAACCTTGATAACAAGGTCAACTAAACACTCAATTCATAATTACAAAATTACATCACATGATACAAAGATCAACCACCAAACCAATATAATGATATACATGACATAACATGGTCCCAATTAAAATTTCCAAACATGCAACGCCACCAAAAATCTTGCCAAGATCAACCACAACATGCTACACAACCAGGAAAACTGCATAAAATGAAAAACATCACCGGTTTAGAAAAATCACCAAGAGCCTGCACAATGATCAATGCAGATCATGAAAAATATAGGACACAATTAGGAAACACCAACAAACACATTAGAATCATTAGAAACAGTTGTTCCAACACCACTTATCAAATCTTCATCTGTCAACATTTGAAACTCAGAAAAACTCAAACAACAACAATTGCCACAAAGAAAGATAACCTGTGAAGCACCAAATTATGAACCATTTGAAATTAAGATACACAGGACCATCCCAAACAATATCCCAAAATATTAGCACAAGATTTGATCACACTGGAATATACCGGAGGAAATACTGAACTCTGCAAAGCAGTGATCAGAAAAAAAAAAAACTACAAAACAGGATCATATGATGTGATCAATTAAGCTTCCCAAATCACCAAAACCAATATAGAAGAATATAGTGATATTATAAATACTCCATACACCAAACCAAGATCCCATTGAATCAACTTGCAAGCACCAAAGCAGGAATATGTTGATGTCAATGACAACATCATATCCTAGCAACAACAATGTCCAATAGATAGTCATGTGGAGATTGCTAAGTTGCAGAGCTTGAAGGGTAAATATGAGAGCTTGAAGATGAGTTAATCTGAGAACATTACTTCTTTTATGTAGAAAGTGAATGAGCTTGTGTGTGGAATTAGATTTGCTGGTGGAGTTTTAGAAGAATCTGAGATTTTTGTTAAAGTGTTGAGATCCTTGCCTCCTGCTTACAAACATAAAGCTACTACTATTGATGAGATCTAGACTGTGTCAAATGCAACAAGAGACATGCTGATTTGTAAGCTTGCTACTTTTGAGCTGAGTGAGTTTGGAGACTCTTTTCCTAAGATTGAGTCTACATTCAAAGCTACTATTTCTGGGAAGCAAAGATATGATCTAGGAGAAAGTTCTACAAGTTTATCCAGATATGAGAAAGAGATGAAAGAGATGGAATATGAAGAAATAGATCTTGAGGAGCTTAAAGTACTTATTGCTAGAATATTTCCTAAAGGTGTCGGTAAGTATAAAGGAAAGTTACCTCTTAAATGTTTTGCATATAATAAGATATGACATTTTGCATCAGGGTGTCCGGAAATAGATAAAAATCCTAAGAAGCCATTTTAAGCCATATAATCCTAAATATTAGAAGTGTTACTATGTTGTTGATGAAGGAGTGACATATGATGAGTTGGATAAGGGAAATTTAGGAGATGAACTTGTGTTCATTTCAATCAAGGAAGATGATCCTGTAACTACAGATTCTACGCATTATAGGAGAAATCTTTGGTTGCTAAAGTTGAGGAGAAAGATGAAACAGTAATTGATAGTGGTTGCTCTCATCATATGACATGTGATAAGAGTAAATTGGTAAATTTTAAAAAGTATGATGGTGGTATAATAAGATTGGTGACAACAAATTTTGTGTAATCCGTGGTAGAGATTCTATTTCTCTTGATGGTAAGCACAATATTGATGATGTGTTGTATGTTGAAGGTTTAAAGCACAATCTTTTGAGTGTTGGTCAAATGGTTGATAAGGGATATAACTTGCAATTCAAGAATAGAAAATGTGAGATCTTGAGTAGCTTCCGAACTAAGATTGCATCAGGGACAACGACTAAAGGTAATATCTTTCACTTAAATTTTGGTGGTAAAAGTTGTTTTGATTGCTCAGATTGAAAAAAGTTGGTTATGACATAGAAGAATGTGTCATGTAAATTTTGACTGCATGGTTAAAATAATTTCTCCTCAAGCAAAGAGAGATCTACCAAAATTAATAAATCCTTCTAATCCGGTATGTATGGAATGCCAATTAGGGAAGCAAACAAAAGTTACTTATAAGAGAAAACAATATAATTCTAATTTATTGTTGGATCTTGTACATACTGATCTATGTGGTCCTTCTAGAGTAAGAATCTTGTAGGGTGATAGGTATTCCATGTTGTTGATTGATGATTATTCAAGAATGATGTGGGTTACCTTCTTAAGGGAGAAGTCTAAAGTGTTGGACAAGTTCAAGATTTTACAAGCTAGAGTTGAAACTCAGACTAGATTGAAGCTAAAGTGTCTAAGATCTGACAAAGGTGGAGAATTCACTTCCAATGAGTTTAATGCCTATTGTGAAGAGCATGTAGTTAAGAGACAATTATATGCTCCTAGGACACCACAACAGAATGGTGTTGTGAAGAGAAAGAACAATTCAAGAAGTTGTTAGAACCATGATGATTGAAGGAAATGTTCCACATGTGTTTTGGAGAGAAGCTGTGAGTACTGCAGTATATACTCTTCACCAAATAAATGTCAAAGGTGATACTCATAAGACTCCTTATGATTTATGGTTTGGTCATGCTCCTCCTATTAGATATTTCAAAAATTTTGGTAGTAAATTCTATATCAAAAGAGATGAAGATCTTGGAAAGTTTGATTCTAGATGTGATGAAGGAATCTTTCTTGGTTATTCTACAAAGAGTAAGGTCTACCAGTGTTATAATAAAATATTGAGAAAGAGAGTTTAAAGTGCTAATGTCAAGGTTGATGAAGGTAATGTGAGATAGATTAGATCTTGTAGATATGATTTTGATGATTAGGATGCCAATTAAGATAAAGAAAAGAAAGTGCAGACCCAAAGTCAACTTCAGATTGCTCCAAAAAAGCCTGGGAATAAAGGTGTAGATGCTAATGCAGAAGAAAGATTTCAAGAGCTTGAAATTCAATAAAATTTAAAAAATCCTAGGTATGTAAGGTTGAATCATTCAGAAAATCAGATTATTGGTGATAAGAATAAAGGTGTGATGAGTAGGAGAAGACTGTTAGATACTTGATCAGTCCCAAAGACACTGAGAGGGTTTGGGGGGGGGGGTGAATCAGTGTCTAACCGGTATATGAAATATTTAAACTTGTTTGCAACTTTACAACCCAAATTAATGTATCGGTAAACAAGAAATAAAGTAATAAAGAGAACTAAGAGAGACAACATCAATGCACACCATAACACAAGATATTTTGGCGAGGAAACCCAATAGGGGAAAAACCTCGATGGGATTTGTGACCTAGAATATTTACTCACTGGCCAATCTGAATAAATATTACTAATACAATAAGGGCCTGCACATTCAGGAAGGCCAACAACCTAGAGCTCACTGCTCAATCACAAAAAGGAGTCACACTGACTACAAAATTGGATGGTTAAATCTAGTGACAATGTACTCCTCAAAATAGCATCTACAATGCTTGATTCAGTACCGGTTTAAGCTCTGTCAAATACCTCTACCATAAAACTTTCTTTGCTCTTCTCTTCTCTTATTCTCTCATCAAAATTATTGCATCAAAATGGATATACATATATTCGCTCTCATAATCCACTTGTATTAATCACCTAAACATATTTTGCATACCTAACACACTTTTCACATACCTATGTCACTTTCTAAATGACCTATAAGATCTCATACATATATGAGTCTTTATAATACATCATGCCGGTTGTACAATATAATTATAATACAAAACAATTTAATTTCCATGTCATCTGGGGTACCGATAAGATCTTCTGTCAGTGTAGACTGGATGCCAATGTGAAT
The DNA here is from genome assembly GCF_030272615.1 of Cryptomeria japonica. Taxonomy (NCBI): domain Eukaryota; kingdom Viridiplantae; phylum Streptophyta; class Pinopsida; order Cupressales; family Cupressaceae; genus Cryptomeria; species Cryptomeria japonica. The sequence goes on along the minus strand of NC_081412.1, from coordinate 140,941,643 downwards.
AATCTTGTTGTGCCTACCAGTGTCTGTAGATGATGTTTGTTGCTGATGTATGCTATGAACCATATTACCAGTTGGTTGCCATCAATGACAACATCAACTATTCTCATTTGAGTTTAGAATGCCAACAATCTCCTTCTTTGGCATTGATGGCAACACTCATGAGAAAAATCCAAAAACTAATATCCAAAATTGAAGTCCAAAACTTGATAAAAAAAAAGAGTGCTCCCCCTAAGAAAATTGTTCTCATCTATACATATTTCTCCATACTACTACTCCCCCTTTGACATCAATGACAAAGGATGTCAAAAAGAGTCAAAAAAATCAAAGTTCTACCTCATAGACTGTATCCAGTTATGTACAATTTGAAAGATATCTGCCAAAATTAGATTAAGACTCTGCATGAATTTGGTGCTATCAAAGATAATGGTTTCAGTTTGCTGGATCATATAGGTCAGATAATGCATCTATTGCTCTGGTGATGTTTCTCCTAGAATTGTTGCTTTGGACAGCTCAACCCACTGAGTTATAAGGTTGTCCAATCTAATACCAAGTTTTTTTTTCAACTCACATGCCTTCATTCTTATCCTTTCTTTTTATTTTTCTAGTTTCTCAATCTTTTCCTCAAAAACTGCCATTTCTTGATAAAAAACCAATGTAAGTTCTGAAGAACCTATCATATTGTCTGCTATATATCAATCTCTTTTTGTGTCTTCTTTATCTCTTCCTCAATGTCTTCTATCAAGTTGTGAGGCTTGCATGCTTCCTTATACAATTCTTTATATTCCAGAATGGTGTAATTAAGTACCGGTAATAAGGAATCAATGTGCTTAGTACAATCCTTGATAGTTTTATTAAAGAATTAATTTTTCTCCTTATTCACCCTTTCCTTAACAGTCTCCTCATTAATATTATCTACAGTTAACATATTTGAAGCAATAAATTTGGACAATGTGTCCTATTTACCTAAAGATCCATCAATGTGATCTATCTTACAAGTCAGTGCAATCATCTTCAATATAGGTAATGTGTCATCAATGGCCTTGAATTCTAAGGCATTACAATCTATGATGCTCTTAATTGAATCCAAAAGTATCACATTTGTAGGCCTAAAATTCATGGTGGAAGTGCAAGGCTTGGCTATAACTTTCTTTTCTTCAGACACTTGTCCAATTGCCTTAACCACTTCTTCCTTATTTCCATCATTGACCTCTTCTTTATTCACTATTTTTTCTTTTTGTGTATTCTGTGTTTCAAATTTTCTTTCAATCTTACTATCTTCCTTATTCTTTGTCTTGCTATCTGTCAGTTCAGCTATGCTCTATTCAGGTTCTTTCTTTGTTGGTTTCTCTACCTTCTGCTGATTGTCAATATTTGTAGGTTCAGTTTATGTTTTTACCTCTAGTTCTGCTTGTTCTTCTATTGGTTTCTCAATGTTAGGCTGAGTAGCATCTGGGATGGTATCAGGTTTTCTCAACTTGTGCTGGTATCTCAATGTTTTGAGAGTCAACAGTGTTGACCGTTGACTCAAAGATTTCAATATTTGCAACATCAGTTTATTTTACCTCTGTAGTCTCTTTGTCCATGACAATGTTGAAGTCTTGTGTGTCCACATTCATGGTAAAAATAACTTTAGATTCTAGATTGGTATCATCTCTTGTTATTTTCTCTGCCTTTTCTTCTAGTTGATTGTTATTTTGTACTGTTCCCTTTGTAGTTATTGGTGGGGTGTCTTGTGCTGGTGGAGGAAGGTTATCCTTGACCATTATATTAGGTACACTACCAATTTTACCTTTACCTTTATCCTTTTTATATACCTTTGTAAAAGGCTTGTCCATTTTCTATCTATCCTTTTCTTCTTTCTTTTCTCTTTCCATAAATAATATGTCCCACTTGTCTGTCGTTTCATCTACAATTTCCTTAACTCAGCCTACCATAAGGCTAACCTACCGGTGACCACTTACAAAAACTGATCAGTTGGCTTCTGCAATCAATTCATCAATCTACTATTTGGAGTTAATAGGGTGAACCACCAACAATCCTTCAACTTTTAATTTCTTATCTAATTCCATAACTGACATCCTTTTAGCTTCTAACCTCAAATACAAATCATTGGGTAGATCATCTACAACCTCAATGAGAACTTTCTTGTAGATATCAAGATGTGTTAGAATCAAAGATAGTCCCAAAGACACTGAGAGGGGGGGTGAATTGATGTCTAACTGATTAGTAGAATATTTAAACTTATTAAGAACATTGTATCCCAAAATAGTCTATTGGTAAATAAGAATTAATGCAGCAAATAATAATAATAGAGACAACATAGAGAACATACTATAACACAAGATATTTAATGAGAAAACCCAGTGTGGGAAAAACCTCGATGGGATTTGTGACCCACAATATTCACTCACTAGCCAATGAATAAATATTACTTACAATGAGGGGCCTACACATGCAGGAAGGGTAGCAACCTAGAGCTCACTGATAAACTACAAAACAGAAGTCTCACTGACTTACAAAATGGATTATCAAAATCCAATACAATGTATTGCTTCAGATCAGCATCAACTATGCCAGGTTAAGTACCAGTTTAAGCTCAGTCTATTACCAAAACCTTCGTTGTCAACTATATCACCTTATACAAAATATCATCTATTCTCTCTCTCTCTCTCTTTCTTATCTCTATATCTTATGTCAAAATGACCTATAAGATCTCATACATATATATGACTCTTTTACAATATGCCATGTCAGCTTTTACAAATGATAATTACAATATAAAACAATAAATAAATTTTATTCCATGTCAGCTTGAGTGTCGGTATGCATTATTTCCATTTCCGATGAAGTGCCTTCCGGTGTATGTAGAAGTCTATTGTCAGTGCCAGTAACTGTCAGTGGGTTGACAGATAATTACCAGTTGGTTGCCATCAATGACAACATCAACTATTTTCATAAGAGTGTATAATGCCAACAATCTCCCCCTTTGGCATTGATGGCAACACTCATGAGAAAAATCCAAAAATTGTTCCAAAAAATGAAGTCCAAAAAAGTTTCCCAAAAGTTGTGCTCCCCCTGAGAAAATGATCTCCTCTGAATAAGCATTTTTCTCTCCACTACTCCCCCTTTGACATCAATGACAAAGGTTGTCGAAACTAGTCAAACGAGTGCAAAAAAATTCACCTCAAAGTCTATAACTAGTTGGTTACAATCTAAAAGATATCTGCCAAAACCAAATTCAGACTCTACATAAACCTTTTGTTGTCATTCAAAGTTGCCTCAGTCTATTGGATCATGTCGGTGAGATAATGCATGTGATCTTTCGGCGATCATTCTCCTTGAAGTAGTGCCTTAGATATTTCTATTCTCTGAGAAATGAGATTGTCCAACTTGGGACCAAGTTTAGTTTTAAGTTCTCTGACATTAGACCTTATCCTTTCCTTTTCTTTCTCAAGTTTCTCTAATTTTTCCTCAAAACCTATCATTTCTTGCTCAAAAACTGATATGTGACTGAATGAACCAATTATGTTATCAACTATGTCTTCAATTTCTTTCTATGTTTTACTAATCTCCTTGTCTATCTCCTCTATTAGAAGGTGAGGTTTGTATGTTTCCCTGTATAGCTCTTTGTACTCAAAAATAGTAGAGTTCAGTGTCGGTAATAATGTATTCAGGTGTTCTGTGCACTTCTTTATGGTGTCATCAAAGAATTTGTCCTTCTCTTTTTCAAATCTCTCCTTTATTGTATCCTCATTCACTTTATCAATGGTTATTATATTGTCAGCAATAAATTTGGACAATGTGTCCAATTTTTCTAAAGAATCCTTAATATGATCTATGTTACAATTTGGTGCAATCAATTTAAGAATAGGTACAGTGTTATCAATTGCCTTGTAGGCCAATGCATTGCAATCCGTTCTCTTTTTGTTTGAATCCAAAAGTACTTTGTAACATTGGTAGGTCTGAATTCACTTGTTGATGTGTCGAATGTCTGACCAATTGCCTTTATTACCTCTATGCTTCCATTAGTTGTAACCATTTTACTTGTGTTTTCCGCTGGTGGATGAGTCTAGGTTTGCATCTCAACTTGCAAGGGTTTCTCAGATTGTTTTGATGTCTCAATGATTTCTGACTTCTCAGCCTCAGTGTGTACCTCTGTCTCAGTAGGTTTCTCAGTAAGTTCAACTGTCGGTATCTTAGTCTCTAGTGGCCCTGTGCCAGCATCTATTCCTTTAGTAGGCTTCCCAGCATCTAATGGTTTCTCTATTTAGGTTGGGATCTCAACCTCAACAGTCTCTATCGATTCCTCAACCATGTTGCCACTATCAACACTGTCTTCCTTAACCTCTAAACTATCCTTGTCCACAACAATATTCACTTCCTGAGTATCTACATTCATGGTGAGGAGTATCTCAGATTTAGGATTTGTGTCATCATATGTAACACCTTCAGTGTCAATAACTGGTGGATCATCTGTGTGTACCGGTGCAGTATCCAAAGGTGGCGGTAGGTTGTCAGTAATCTTGATGCTTGGAATACCACCAACTTTTCCTTTTCCCTTGTCCTTATCCTTCTAATACACTTTAAATGTCTTCTTTGGTTAGTTTATTTCCTCTTGTTTTTCCTTCTCCACAAAAAATATATCCCAATTATCAATAGTCTCATCTACAATCTCTTTTACTCTTCCTCCTACTTGCCGGTGTCCACTGGCAAAAACAGATTGGTTAGCCTTAGAAATTAATTCATCAATTTCCTCTTTTGAATTTACAGGATGTACATGTTGGTATTTTGGATATGTTGATATGGTTTTGTCATTGATGTCAACACCTATTAACACTTATCAACTCTGGCACTTGGAGAATTGGCAATGTTCACCAGCAAGCGACTTATGCATAGTCACCGGTATCTGGTACACTGGTAGGATATATTGTTCACCAACACCTGGAATGACATGGAAAAAACTTGGTTATATCAAAGACATCATTTGGACACTTTGTCTTGAAGATTTGTTCATTGGTATATTCGTGTTTACATATTTTCTTTTTTCGACAAATAGGTCCAAGATAAGCATCGGTAGGCTTATCTATTCCAGATTAGCACGACATGCTATGGAGATGATTTATCATTGTTGTAAATGCATTAAGACGACATGTTGAATCAGATATTTCATCGGTTATTGTTTTACTTGTAAATTGCTTTTATTGTAATATATTTTTGAGAGCCAACCTACTCAATTGGTCTTAGGCTTTCGTATATATGTAAGATCTTATTTTTAAGATTGATATGCGATTGAGAAAAAGATTGGTAATAAGGGATATGCGAGAATAAGTAGAGCTATACACGCAAACATGATTTGAAGGTTGAAGGAAGGTTTCTGTGAAGACATATCAAAACTGAACCGGTACTAAATCCAACATATGAAGATTTTATTTTGAGCAGTACATTATTATTGGATTTAACCATCCAATTGTAGTCAGTGTGACTCCCATTTGTGTTTGAGCAGTGAGCTCTAGGTGCTTGGCCTTTCTGCATGTGCATAACCCCTATTGTATACAAATACTATCTGTAGTAGTATCATCTGATTGTCGGTAAGGTTTCCCACTGTGGTTTTTCCCCTTATAGGGTTTCCACGTACAAATATTGGTGTTATATTTTGTGCATGTTATTATCTTTCTGTTTCATGTATTAATCTTTACCAGTACTGCAATTAACTGATAAATTGTCTACAAGCATATAGTTTGGTTTACTAGTATTAAGCATTAAGTTTGGATAAGTTGTTTTTGGTTTGAATTTATTTGAGAACTGTAGCATCCTAAAATTGCGACACTTGCAATTTCGACTGCATTTCGGTCTTCATGATGGCGACGCAACACACAACCTAAATGGAGACCCCAAAACTTGCTCACGACACTGAAAACTGCATTTTTCAAGCACCATTGGCCTGAACCTCCTTGCACCCCGCTGTCCCGGAGGTGGGACCAGAGCGCCCAGCACCCTGGTCCCTCAGGACCAGGGCGCCCAGTGCCCTGGTCCCTGGGTCCTATTTTGGGCCCGGTTTCCTAAGTGATATCAGGTCTTTTTTATTGCAATTTGGAAATATACTTCCCTGGTCAGCCTAAGGTCAGGAAAATCAGTCTATCAGCCCTAATTGACAAGTATATAAACTACATTTTTCTCTCTCATTTGGCATGAGAAGGACATATGTGAAAAGCATGGAAACTATACTCAAGCATTCAAGCATTCAAGCAATTGATCATTCCAAGTCTCCATTCAAGGCTAAGTGTTGCATTCAAGTCAAGGATTCAACCATTGAAGAGGAGATCACTTATTACATGCTACATACTACAACATACAACATCTAAACCTTTGTACATAAGGATACAAACATCCTTAGAACAAGGTATTAGTACTTGTTTTACATTACAGTCATTTACATTTACAGCACTTGCTTATTTCTTGGTTAATTCCAAAACCGGGGTTTGACCTAAAGGCAAACCCCTAATCCCTAACCCCCCAATCATCTTTGATTTTCTGTGTGTAGGTTGCAGGTATGCGGCTGAGATTGAAGATTTGGAATCCTTGTGCAGAGATGAACAGATCCCCCTTCGTTTCGCGGATTTTTCGGAGGACCGTGGCGCCGGGCGCCATCGTCCCGACAACTTTTTCTCAAATTTGCAGGACAGCACCGTATCGACATTCTACTGCTAATTCCAGGTCCGTAGCTTCATCCTATAACCCGAACTCATTTTATAAGTGAATCTTTATCACTTTCTATGCATGCTTAGCTTAATTCTTCTATCAACATTCTTTACGAAAGAGGGTAGCCTTGCTTTCCTAACCCTTGAAATTCATTTAGCATCCAATCTTACATTGTGTGGGATTGGATCTTATGAATTTCAACCCCTCTTTTGAATGTAAAGTCTTCCTCCTAAGTGAAAACCCATCGAATCCTAGCGAACCTCCCTTCTCTCTCCTCGGAGTTAGAAGAGGGGAGACCAACTAGGGTTCGACCGCGATTTTCCGCTTTACATTTTGGTGAACCCGACGTGAACATCCTTTCTAATTATTCATGATTAGATCTAAAAATTGATTCCTTGATTACATTTCCATGTTTGATCTTTTGCAAAATTCTAGAGGTGATTGCATAAAAACCCTAAATTTTCTTTTTTTTTTGAACATTGAACTTGCGAAATGTTTAATTATTAATGCTTGCTTCAGATCTGCTTTTCTATTATAAATTATCAATTCATATCTGTACTTTAATTTTGAAAATTAAGTGGTTAAATGTCAAAACCCTAATTTTTGAAACCCTCTTAATTCAACCTTTGTTTGACAATTTGACCGATCAAAACATCTCCAAATCAGCTGTAACTTTGGATTCTGTAATAAAATCAGAATATCTTTCATCCCTGAAAATTTGGAAAAAAGTTGCGAGGACCGTGTTGCACTCCGAGCGCCATCGTCCCCGACATTTTTTCCAACATTTCGGGAGCGAGATCTTGCTATATTTTCCTGCTAAAATCCAGAATTTTGGCTGATTTTGTCAGTTATAACACTTTCAAAATTACAGTCAAAGTTGGTCTTGTGATTGCTTGGTTTAAGGCTCCTAATCATTCAAAAATTGTTGAAATTGAAATTTTGTGTCAAAATTGTGTTCTTACTGTCCTAAATCTGAAAATTGTGTTTGCATTCATTCAAAATTTCAGTGCTTTATTCAAATTCTTGCATTTTGTGACTTTTGAAATTAAGTGCTTAATTACAACAACCTTGATTTCCGTTTTCAAAATTGAATTTTGTGTGAAATTGAATCAATTTTTAAATTTCAAAACTTGCACTGCTTTTGACATTCCCTCTAAAATCATAAAATTCAAAATTTCAGTTTCCCTCTCTTTTTCAAAATTCAAATTTTGCATTTTTCGACAATCTTGATAGGGTTCAATTTTGAGATTGCAACTTTAATTTAGCCTATCTACAGATCGTAAAATCCCTCAATTTTTTCAGATTAGCTCTAAAATCATCATACCTTTCATCCCTGCAAATTTTGAAAAAAGTTGCAAGGACCGTGTTGCACTCCGAGCGCCACGGTCCCGAACATTTTTTTTGAAATTTCGGGAGACTGTCGTGATTGCATTTAACAGCTTAAATCTGGAAGATTGGCTGTTTTTACTGAAAATTGCTACCTCTAAATTCAAAATCTTTTCTCTCTCTCTAGTGCATGAGTTTTACAACAACAAGCCCTACTTACACTATTCCCGTTAGAAGAAGCCGTAGAATTAAGTCTTTTCGAGGTTTAACTACCGAGGAGATGGAACCTAATTTGAGTAGCCTTTTTAACGAGGACATGGGTAATTCCTCTAATCCTCCAAATGATGAAGAAGCTCCCCATGAAGTTTCCGTTGAACAAATTTCCAAATTGGATAACCAATTTGACGATTTTCACCAATGGATGTCTCATGAGTATCCTGATAGTCAAGCTCTTCCTTTAATTGAGGGTCTAAAATGCATGCTTCAAAGTGATAAGAATGGAATTGATGTTTTACGTGGTATCGTACACATTGTGGATTCGAATGTGATGCCTATGAAGAGTTGTACTGAATCTTTAGGTTATACACAGCCTCCTACACAAGTCAATCATTCTATTGCTAACATACCTACCTTTACATCAAACATAATGGCTACCTCTATACAAGACATTCCTCCTGTGATCACTAGTCATGGGGGCAATCCTCCTTCTTCAATTAACCCTATTCCTTCATTCAATCCGACTTCTTCATTCATTCCTTCAATAAGTGTTCCTATTACATCTTCACAAATGAACATGATGCAAGGGGGCAATTCATTTAACCATTCCATTCCTCCTTGTAGTGTTCCTCCTATCCAATCATCCCCTATAGTTGACTATCATAGGGTCCCACCACCTTACTCTTTACCTTCTTTCAATAACATCACACCTCCATCTCAATCTAACACATCCAATATGAACTCTTCGACTGAAGCGACCATTAACAATCTAGCACAAACTATCTCTTCTTTACAGCAACAAATTGCCTCTATGAATCAATCTAAGTTTAGTGTGCCCACATTTGATGTTGCGAGCCCACTTTCTCTTGATATTGTTCGAGCTATTCCTCCTAAACATGTTGAAATCCCGCATTTGGAGCTTTATAATGGTAAAGGAGATCCTCTAACACATGTTAAGACTTTTCAAACAATATGTACTGATTTTGCTTATGACCAAAGGTTACTTGCAAAACTATTCACCAGAACATTAAGAGACAAAGCCCTACAATGGTATTGCTCGTTGCCTTCTTATTCTATTACTTCTTTCGAACAACTTGCAAATGCTTTCATTCAACAATTTCAAAACAATATAAGTCCTAAAGTTACTTTGATTGATTTAATGCATTGTAAACAAGGTGTTAAAGAAAAAGTGACTGATTTCATTGGTAGATATAAGCATTTGTATGCTCAAATTTCTTTTCCAGTGCCTGATAATGATATTCAAAGAATCTTTATTTCTAATTTGCAAAAAGATATTCGAGACAAACTTCTGTTTTCTGAGTTTACTTCTTTCCAATAGTTGTGTGCCACTCTTCACAATTATCAACTGACTGTGAGTCAAATGGAACAATCACATCCTATGGCTCCGAGTGATAAGGGTGATAGCAGTCAACAACCATTTGGGAAGTTTAAACTGAACAGAGATTCCATCAAATTCAATGAAAACATCATCAACAACAATGTGAATGCAGCATCAGGTGTGCCTCCTATTTCTAAATTTTTCAGGAAAGGAAGAAAGTATACTCCTTTGAATGAATCATTGCATGATATTATGAATAAGTTATTGGGACAAAATGTGCTTACTCTTCCTCCTATACAACAAATTGATCCTGCAAAGATTACTTCACCTTATTTTGATCACAAATCTTTTTGTCACTTTCATCGTCAGCCTGGGCATGATACTGAAAAATGTTTTTCTTTAAAGGGTAAAATTCAAGATTTGATTGATAATAATACTATTTCTGTTTCTGGAGTGAATGATAAAGGCAACACATCTGTAGCTCCTCCTAACCAAAATCTTCAGATTTTTACTGATCCATTACCTTCTCATACCTCTCATACCTCTACTGCGATTGAGGCTAATGATTCCTCTTTCTCATCTGATGGTCTTGTGTCTATGACTCCGAATGTGATTAACTTTGTAGAGCAGCAAGAAATCCCTAAAGAACCTTCCATCACATTTGATTCTAGTGAAACCATTAGAGCACCTGATGGTCCTTTATACATAGTTGCAAAAGTCAAAAATACACCTCGCCGTGGAGTGCTTATTGATCCTTCGTGCATGGTTAATGTTATTACTGAAGAATTTCTTTTTACTTTGCAATTGAATCAAGTGATCTATGACAAATCAGATGTGATTGTGAAAATATTTGATGCATTTTCTTCTCCTGCAATTGGTTCTATTACATTGCCTATTGAGGTTCATAATAAATCTCTTGATGTGAACTTTGCTATTATTCCATCTTCCGAACAATTTCGTGTGAAGCTTGGCTATCCTTGGCTATCTTCCATGAAAGCTATTGCTTCTCCTATTCATAAGTGTTTAAAATTTCCCCATAATGGTGAAGTTGTTACTGTCAATCATAGTCTCTTTAAACCAGCTGAAAGAACCTCTAGTGTTCCTATTGATTACTTTTGGCCCAAACAATTCCAATCTCTTCCTCCGCGAAGTGATCATCTTTTTAAATCTTATCAAAAGTGGAAAACAGATCTGATCCTATCTCTAAGTGAACCTAGAACACCTAAAATTGACATTCCTATCATTCTTGAGAAGGAAATTCTTCCTTTGAAAGACAAAACTAATGTCTTTCCTCAAGAAGATTCCCAACCCGTCCCCATGGATGTGACTATGTCTATGCCTAATAAATCTTCTAAAAGTAGACCTATACCTCCTTTTCATGATGGACTTGGTCTTCTTCCTAAACCAAGAATTCCTCCTTTATATGGAGCAGTTCCTCCTCCGTCCTTTTATAGAGAGAAGAGACCTTCTTCTTCTCCTATTATCCAGCCTAAGAGACCACAACCTAAACATCCAAGTGATAAGGATGAGAACATTCCTCCTCCTTTATCTTCTACACTTCCTACTAAGACTAGACGTAATCGTTCTGCACGGGAACGCCGATGAAAGCGTCATCTTAGGGCTCAAGCAACTGCTTCTCAAACTTCACAATCTCCAAAAACACCTTCAACAAGCATTATTCCATTTTCTCCTCAGCCGGATATTGAGCCTAAATCTCCTAAACATAAGATGCATGATGGTCTTGATCCTGTGCGAGTTAAAGATCCTATTTTTATAAATCTTGATGATGATATAGATGAAAATGTTATGCATGATGAAAATGTTACTCCTCTTGCTTCTGATAGCGAATATGAACTTGTTGATGTTGATAACCATTTATCTAATGAATTTTCTAAAGCACTTATCCTAGCTCCTAGACAAGAACAATGTGGCTTGGAACATGAACATAGCCCTTGTTTGGATCTTGTGATAGCTCCATCTGCTGTGTTGGATGTTCCTCCTCTAGCGTGTTCCCTGCCTTCCCAAAACATTGATCAGCAAGATCGGGGGGTAGATGACGTGCTAGACTAGTTACATTAGCATGGCAGATTCTCTCCACCTCTCTTTTGTTACTTCTTCTATATGTTATTCTCATTCTTCTATTTGTTGTCCTTGGTGTTGTCTACTTTAGGACGATGCAAAGCATTGAGATCTCTTTGGTCTCTCTCATGTTGACTCAAAAGACACATGTGTTCCCTTCTTCTAGGTGACCTTCCTTGATTGGGGAATGAAGAACAATTATGCATACATCCATATGATATATACATGACTTATCATACAGCATACTGACCCCGAGGAAAGCGAAGTCACCTCGTGCTTTGTGTTTTGTGTCTATTATCCTTGGGTTTATCTCACACTTGGGGGCTAAATCTTTGCGATAACGTGCTCCTTTTCCTTTCTCATTTCTTATGTGTATCACTACGTTAAAACAATCACCCCCGTTGAGGCGTGTGCGATCGCTTTAACGTAGGGGGGCATACACCCTGTCTATCCTTTCAAAGATACTTGAAAATTTCTTGGCAAACTTAGCTTTGTCTTGAAGATTTTTGGTATTTCTTTTGCATGACTCATAGTGAGGGGACCTTACTATTGACAGTCATGGTTCTCCCTCATGATCTTCCCTTTTACTTTGTCAATCGAAGTCGTAAGATCCTTAGTCCACGGGGGGCTTGGTGTATCTTGCCTCCTTGACGTGGTGAAAGTCTTTCAACGTTGTTTCCTTGTACTTTACCGGAAGTATGAGCATACATACTCCCGCTAAAGTGGGGGCTAAATGTAGCGTCCTAAAATTGCGACACTTGCAATTTCGACTGCATTTTGGTCTTCATGATGGTGACGCAACACGCAACCTGAATGGAGACCCCAAAACTTGCTCACGACATTGAAAACTGAATTTTTCAAGCACCATTGGCCTGAACCTCCTTGCACCCCGCTGTCCCGGAGGTGGGACCAGAGCGCCCAGCGCCCTGGTCCCTCAGGACTAGGGCACCCAGCGCCCTGGTCCTCCAAGACCATGGCGCCCAGCGCCCTGGTCCCTGGGTCCTATTTTGGGCCCGGTTTCCTAAGTGATATCGGGTCTTTTTTATTGCAATTTGGAAATATACTTCCCTGGTCGGCCTAAGGTCGGGAAAATCAGTCTATCAGCCCTAATTGACAAGTATATAAACTACATTTTTCTCTCTCATTTGGCATGAGAAGGACATATGTGAAAAGCGTGGAAACTATACTCAAGCATTCAAGCATTCAAGCAATTGATCATTCCAAGTCTCCATTCAAGGCTAAGTGTTGCATTCAAGTCAAGGATTCAACCATTGAAGAGGAGATCACTTATTACATGCTACATACTACAACATACAACATCTAAACCTTTGCACATAAGGATACAAACATCCTTAGAACAAGGTATTAGTACTTGTTTTACATTACAGTCATTTACATTTATAGCACTTGCTCATTTCTTGGTTAATTCCAAAATCGGGGTTTGACCTAAAGGCAAACCCCTAATCCCTAACCCCCCAATCATCTTTGCTTTTCTGTGTGTAGGTTGCAGGTACGCGGCTGAGATTGAAGATTTGGAATCCTTATGCAGAGATGAACAGATCCCCCTTCGTTTCGCGGATTTTTCGGAGGACCGTGGTGTCGGGCACCATCGTCCTGACAACTTTTTCTCAAATTTGCAGGACAGCGCCGTATCGACATTCTACTACTAATTCCAGGTCTGCAGCTTCATCCTATAACCCGAACTCAATTTATAAGCGAATCTTTATCACTTTCTATGCATGCTTAGCTTAATTCTTCTATCAACATTCTTTACAAAAGAGGGTAGCCTTGCTTTCCTAACCCTTGAAATTCATTTAGCATCCAATCTTACATTGTGTGGGATTGGATCTTATGAGTTTCAACCCCTCTTTTGAATGTAAAGTCTTCCTCCTAAGTGAAAACCCATCGAATCCTAGCGAACCTCCCTTCTCTCTCCTGAGAGTTAGAAGAGGGGAGACCAACTAGGGTTCGACCGCGATTTTCCACTTTACAAGAACTGATTCACCCCCCCCCCCTTCTTAGTTGTCTCCGGGACCTAACAACTGGTATCAGAGCCTAGTCCTCTTTTCGCAAAAGTTTAACAGCTTGAGGAGATCAAATGTCTTCTAACTATTTCAGGAAGGACAATCCTAAACTTGATGGAAGCAACTATGGTTTATGGAAGATTAGGATGGAGACACATCTGATTTGCATTGGAAAGGACATCTGGGAAGTTACAAAGAATGGCTATACTACTCTTAATCAAGGTCAACCTAATCCACCTAACTTGGCTAAAGATGAGGAAAATGATTGCAAAGCAAGAGAATCACTTTTCAGCGCATTATCAGATCAACACATCGTGGGATTATCAGATAGATCTACTACTAAAGCTATTTGGGACCATTTGGAAACATTGAATGAAGGAGATTCCATAGTCAAAATTGCAAAACTTGAAAGCTTTCAGGTCAGGTATGAAAATCTGAAAATGGACGAAGATGAAAGGATTTATGCTTTTATGGAAAGAGTTAATGAAATTGTTTTGGGTATTAAATGTGGTGGAGGAACCTTAAGTGAAGATGAAATTGTTTCAATAGTTTTAAGAGGATTTCCACTGACATACAAAATGAAAGTTACTGATATAAATGAGTTAAGAACAATGCCTAATACATCAGTAACTAGAGACACATTAATTGGAAAACTTTTAGCTTTTGAAATTGAGGAATTTGGTCATGTTGCTACTATAAAGACAGATTTATCTTTTAAGGCATCAACATCATCTGCATCATGATTTGACAAATCTGATTGGAAAGCCTTTTATGTAAGAGAACTTGAAGAAAGCAAGAGAGAAAATGAAGAACTTGAAGCACTATTTGCAAGGAAAATACCTAAAGGTCCAGTTGGAAGTAAGTATGAAGGTAAAGAACCCTTTAAATGTTTTAACTATAATAAGATTGGTCATATGGCTTCAAGATGCCCTGATAGACATGCAAGATTGAAAGAAGAAGCTAGAAGAACATACAAACCTAACCCTGAATATCAGAGATACAAATTTAAGAAGAGTAAAGACAAGTCTTGTTATCTTGTTGATGAAGGAGTCATTGATGATTCTGATGAGGATTTGATAGACAATGGATGGGTCTTTGTTGCTATAATAGAAGATCAACCAACACCCATTGCTCAACTGGTAGAGCAGGCCCTAGTAGCTAAAATTGAAGTTAAGGATGAATGGATCATTGATTCAGGATTTCCACATCATATGACTGGTGATAAAAGTAAATTCTTGACTTTCAGGAATATAATGGAGGTCTAGTAAGATTTGGAGATGATAAAGCTTGTTTGATCAAAGGAAGAGGTACTATATCTCTTGATGGTAAGCATAATACTTGTAAGGAAGTTAAGTAGCGGAAACAACTTCCTACACTAACCTTGAGAGGAGGGTAATGCAAAACTTTTTCAGATCATTACAACAGTTACAGAAAATAGAAATAGATATAATAGCATTCATACCACAACATAGTGATTTACGTGGGGAAAACCCTTTCGGGAGAAAAACCCCACCCTCCAAAAGCAGCTCAATATTTTATTCAGCAATCAAAAACAGATTACAAAATACTTGCAGAGCAAGCTCTTCGCAGGAGTAGCACTAAACAGAGATTCAGAGGCAACTCAATAGCCATAAGACTCTTACACCCAACCTCTATCTCACACACCTCATAAATAGGAGATACAATACAAGAAACCATCAAACGGTATTACAAAACCATGGGCTAAAACCACCCAATAAGGTGTAGCCGACCTTATCTCCCTTCTATGACATGTTAAAGCACACATCAACACGTGTCGCTCCCTTTTATAGCTCATTTATGTATCCGATACAAATTATTTTTCCTATTTCAGGAGTACAAACTTCCGGAGGCCATAACTTGAGAACCGGGTGTCCGATTGACGAACCGTTTGAAGCGCCGGAAAGCTCGCGAAGTGCTCTATCACCTCGTAACTGGCTTTGCCGGTTACGACAACTTTTCAGGGCGTTTCGGAGCCTCTAAAGTGCCCAAAATCAAGTTTAAACATTTTATTGCACCCCTCCAAGATGAAAACTTTAATATCTTCAAAACTAGCTGTGACCTTGCGACGCAACTTTACCGGAATGCTTATCTAGCCAACCAGAAGCTTCAGGGAGAGTTTCACACCATTTCATGCTCAAATAAAAACTTACTATAAATAGTAACCTCACATAAATGCAAGGTTGAGACACCATTTTTCCCAACAAATCTCCCACTTGTCGAACACCTTGCATGAGCGGAAGGGAATGTCAACACAATGAATCAATTGCTAGGGGCCATAAGGCCCATAGACTCTGAACACCATCTGAACTTCTCTGTGCTCATAGCCTTAGTTAAATCATCTGCAACATTCATCAAAGTGTCCACCTTAACCAGCTTCACCCTACCATCTTCGACCATATCTCTAACAAAATGATACTGAACATCAATATGTTTGGTCCGGGCATGAAATGTCGGGTTCTTAGCTAGGCTAATTGCACTCTGACTGTCATAGTAAATTGTCACTGTACCTTGTTTTATTCCAATATCTGAACACAGTCTCTTAAGCCAAATGGCCTCTTTACAAGCATGAGTAGCTGCCATATACTCTGCTTCAGTAGTGGATAAAGCAACCACAGCCTGTCGCTTACTCATCCAACTAATTGCACCACCAAACAAAGTAAACACATAAGCACTGGTGGATCTTCTGCTATCAATATCACCTGCCCAATCTAAATCCACATAACCATGGATATCAAGGGAAGTCATGTCTCCAACTGAATTACCATGATAACACAAAGAATACTCTGAAGTACCCTTCAAATATCTGAAGACTCTTTTGACTGCATCCCAATGAACTCTACCAGGATTAGACATATATCTAAAAAGTACTCCCACTGCTTGGGCAATATCTGGTCTAGTACAGACCATAGCATACATCAAGCTTCCAACTGCACTCTGGTAAGGCACTCTGCTCATGTCTTCCATCTCCAATGGGGATGTAGGACAATCTGAAACAGATAGTTTCATTCCAACTGTAAAAGGAACACTCAATGGTCTACAATTCTGCATGTTGAACCTCTGTAACACTGAATTCACATACTTACTCTGGCCTAGCCATAGCTTTCTGTTCGCCCTATCTCTTCTAATTTCCATCCCAAGAATGTGCTTTGCTGCACCAAGATCTTTCATTTCAAATTTAGCAGCGAGCTGAGACTTCAGTTCTAAAATCATACCTTTCCCTTTGCCAATGAATAACATATCATCAACATACAATGCAATGAATAAGAAATGATCACCATAAGATTTATAATAAACACAGTGATTTGATTTAGAACGTTCAAATCCCAAACTCAACACATATGTATCAAATTTCTGGTACCACATCCTAGGACTTTGTTTGAGGCCATACAAAGATTTCTTCAATTTACAGACCAAATTACTTTTGCCTTTCACCACATAGTGCTCCGGCTGTGTCATATAAATATCTTCCTTCAAATCACCATGAAGGAAAGCAGTTTTCACATCCATTTGCTCAACCTCTAAATCATAAGCAGTAGCAATAGAAAGCAAAAATCTAATGGACGTCATTTTTGCAACAGGAGAAAATATCTCACCGTAATCAACACCCTCAACCTGAGAGTAGCCTTTTGCAACCAACCTTGCTTTATACTTCTCAATGCTTCCATCTGAACCAATCTTTTTCTTGAACACCCATTTACAACCAATAGGTTTTCGTCCTTCAGGCAATGGTACAAGATCCCATGTATCATTCTTTTTCAACGCTGCCATTTCTTCCTCCATAGCAATCTTCCAGGATTCTGCATCATTCATACCTAATGCCTCTTCTACAGATTTTGGTTCATCCACACTAGTATTCAGAGCAAAAATACATCTCCAATCATCAGGTGAATACCTTTCAGGTGGTTGTCTATGTCTTGTAGACCTTCGAACAAGCTGAGTTGGAGGTTCTTCCTCCTCTTCTGAAGATTCAGAGCTAGACGAGCTCTCCTCAAATTCTTGCCTATCTAGGGGTCTTGATTCAACTCTTTCAGGTGTAGAAGGAAGTTGAATCACATCTTCTTTTTTAGTCTGTTCTGGCTGCAATGTAACAGAAGGAGACTTAATTTCTCTAAAAATAACACTTCTACTATGAATTACCTTTTGTGCAACAGGGTCCCAAAGCTTGTATCCTTTCACACCATAACTATACCCGATGAAGATACATTTCACAGCCTTGTTCTCCAACTTTGTTCGCTTCTCCTTTGGCACATGTGCATATGCCTCGCAACCAAAAACTCTAAGATGTCTCAATGAAGGCTTGTGACCTGACCATGCTTCCATAGGCGTTTTATCAACAAGAGCTGATGTAGGAGACCTGTTAATCAGGTAGCAAACAGTGGCAACAGCTTCAGCCCAAAACTTTTGTTCGAGACCAGCACCACTCAACATACTCCTAGCCTTTTCCATCAGTGTCCTGTTCATTCTTTCTGCAACTCCATTCTGCTGTGGAGAATACGGAGTTGTCTTCTACCTGTTAATTCCACAGTCTTTACAGAATCTATCAAAATCATTAGAGCAAAACTCACCGCCATTATCAGTTCTCAAACATTTTATTTTCTTTCCAGTCTGCAACTCAACCATTGCTTTAAATTCTTTAAAACGACTAAAAACTTCAGATTTACTCTTTAGAAAATATACCCATGTCCTTCTACTAAAATCATCAATAAATGAAACATAATATGTGGATTTTCCAATCGAAGAGACATCTACTGGACCAAACACATCAGAATGGATAAGATCCAAAACACCACAAGTTTTATGAGAACTCGAGTAAAACTGAACGCGGTTTTGTTTTCCATAAATGCAATGCTCACAGAAATCAAAGTCAAGATTACAATCATTCAAACCTTCAACAAGGTTTTTATTTTTCAAGGTCCTTAGACCCTTTTCTCCAATGTGGCCAAGTCTCTGGTGCCATAACATAGTCTTCTCTGCAGGTAACTTTGCTTCAGACGAAAGAGCACCCTTAGGTACCCAAAAACCATTTCCATCTGCTGAAGGTGAAACCTTCAAATCTTCCAGTGAAGTATCCGCAGATTTACTTTTTACAGAAGTGCTATTACACTCAATAGTGTATGCTTCAAGCTTATACAAAGTGCCAAACCTGACACCTCTAGCAACTACCATAGCACCCTTAATCATCTTACATCCTGCTTCAGAAAAGACTACCTGCACACCTGCATCTATTAGTTTGCTCACAGATAACAGGTTTCATTTTAATCCAGGGATATGCAACACACCATTAATCCTTTTTATTCTACCATCAGAAAACCTGATTCTAACTTTACCTCGACCAACAATGTCTAGATGTGAATCATCACCCAGGTACACCTTACCTCCATTAAATCCTTCATATTCAAAAAACCAATCTCTATTGGAAGTCATATGAAAAGATGCACCTGAGTCAATTAGCCAGGCATCATTACCTGCATGAGTCACCAAAGCCGCAATAAATGCATCGCCATCTTCCTTGTCGGACTCAGAATCAGAATCAAACTTTTTCTTTTTCTTCTTCTTTTCTTCTTTGCAGTCCTTACGGATGTGACCCGGTTTACCGCAATTCCAGCAAATGACTTTGGACTTTCCATGAGATTTCGATCTCCCTTTGGATTTGGACTTGCCGCGCTTCTCATTCTTCTTGCCTTTCTCCTTAGGTCTTCCACGAACGGTTAGGGCTTCCTTTGAACTGATGGATACCTTCCTTCGCATCTCTTCACCGAGTAGGGCACCCACCATGTCTTCAGATTTCAAAACAACAGAAGTACTACCGATAGCCATAACAAGAGAATCCCACGAATCAGGCAAAGAACAAAGCAAGATCTGACATTTCTCCTCCTCATCCATCTTAACACCGACGGATACTAATTGAGCCACAATCATATTGAATGCTTCTAGGTGGTCTGCAATTCGTCCACCCTCTTCCATCTTCAAGGAATACAATTTCTTTCTTAAGAAAATTTGATTTAATAAAGATTTCACTTGATACATCTCACCAAGCTTAGTCCATAGCTTCTTTGCAGAGTTCTCTTCATGGACATTGATTAGAACAGAGTCTGCCAGGCACAGTCTGATTAGACCCTTGGCTTTTCGGTCCATAACATCATACTGAGCTGCCGCAGTAGGATCTGAGGGCCTTTGGACATTCGCATCAACAGCATCTCAAAGATCTCGATCTATTAGCAGATCTTCCATCTTCAGCTTCCACATCTCAAAATTACTTCCATTAAATTTCTCCACCTCTATTCTCCCTGACGAACTCGCCATCTGAATATTCTTGCAACAAGATCAAAAAGTGTCTTCTGCACAAGCTCCCACTCAAATCTGGATTAGTTCAAAAAACCCAACTGCCCACAATTGAAACCAAAGGTGATCAGGCTCTGATACCACTTGTAAGGAAGTTAAGTAGCGGAAACAACTTCCTACACTAACCTTGAGAGGAGGGTAATGCAAAACTTTTTCAGATCATTACAACAGTTACAGAAAATAGAAATAGATATAATAGCATTCATACCACAACACAGTGATTTACGTGGGGAAAACCCTTTCGGGAGAAAAACCCCACCCTCCAAAAGCAGCTCAATATTTTATTCAGCAATCAAAAACAGATTACAAAATACTTGCAGAGCAAGCTCTTCGCAGGAGTAGCACTAAACAGAGATTCAGAGGCAACTCAATAGGCATAAGACTCTTACACCCAACCTCTATCTCACACACCTCATAAATAGGAGATACAATACAAGAAACCATCAAACGGTATTACAAAACCATGGGCTAAAACCACCCAATAAGGTGTAGCCGACCTTATCTCCCTTCTATGACATGTTAAAGCACACATCAACACGTGTCGCTCCCTTTTATAGCTCATTTATGTATCCGATACAAATTATTTTTCCTATTTCAGGAGTACAAACTTCCGGAGGCCATAACTTGAGAACCGGGTGTCCGATTGACGAACCGTTTGAAACGCCGGAAAGCTCGCGAAGTGCTCTATCACCTCGTAACCGGCTTCGCCGGTTACGGCAACTTTTCAGGGCATTTCGGAGCCTCTAAAGTGCCCAAAATTAAGTTTAAACATTTTATTGCACCCCTCCAAGACGAAAACTTTAATATCTTCAAAACTAGCTGTGACCTTGCGACGCAACTTTACCGGAATGCTTATCTAGCCAACCAGAAGCTTCAGGGAGAGTTTCGCACCATTTCGTGTTCAAATAAAAACTTACTATAAATAGTAACCTCACATAAATGCAAGGTTGAGACACCATTTTTCCCAACAAATCTCCCACTTGTCGAACACCTTGCATGAGCGGAAGGGAATGTCAACACAATGAATC
Source organism: Cryptomeria japonica (assembly GCF_030272615.1). NCBI lineage: Eukaryota > Viridiplantae > Streptophyta > Pinopsida > Cupressales > Cupressaceae > Cryptomeria > Cryptomeria japonica. Next base: position 140,920,569 of record NC_081412.1, on the reverse strand, counting down.
AATTGCTACGGGCCATAAGGCCCATAGACTCTGAACACCATCTGAACTTCTCTGTGCTCACAGCCTTAGTTAAAGCATCTGCAACATTCATCAAAGTGTCCACCTTAACCAGCTTCACCCTACCATCTTCGACCATATCTCTAACAAAATGATACTGAACATCAATATGTTTGGTCCGGGCATGAAATGTCGGGTTCTTAGCTAGGCTAATTGCACTCTGACTGTCACAGTAAATTGTCACTGTACCTTGTTTTATTCCAATATCTGAACACAGTCTCTTAAGCCAAATGGCCTCTTTACAAGCATGAGTAGCTGCCATATACTCTGCTTCAGTAGTGGATAAAGCAACCACAGCCTGTCGCTTACTCATCCAACTAATTGCACCACCAAACAAAGTAAACACATAAGCACTGGTGGATCTTCTGCTATCAATATCACCTGCCCAATCTGAATCCACATAACCATGGATATCAAGGGAAGTCATGTCTCCAACTGAATTACCATGATAACACAAAGAATACTCTGAAGTACCCTTCAAATATCTGAAGACTCTTTTGACTGCATCCCAATGAACTCTACCAGGATTAGACATATATCTAGAAAGTACTCCCACTGCTTGGGCAATATCTGGTCTAGTACAGACCATAGCATACATCAAGCTTCCAACTGCACTCTGGTAAGGCACTCTGCTCATGTCTTCCATCTCCAATGGGGATGTAGGACAATCTGAAACAGATAGTTTCATTCCAACTGTAAAAGGAACACTCAATGGTCTACAATTCTGCATGTTGAACCTCTGTAACACTGAATTCACATACTTACTCTGGCCTAGCCATAGCTTTCTGTTCGCCCTATCTCTTCTAATTTCCATCCCAAGAATGTGCTTTGCTGCACCAAGATCTTTCATTTCAAATTTAGCAGCGAGCTAAGACTTCAGTTCTAAAATCATACCTTTCCCTTTGCCAATGAATAACATATCATCAACATACAATGCAATGAATAAGAAATGATCACCATAAGATTTATAATAAACACAGTGATCTGATTTAGAACGTTCAAATCCCAAACTCAACACATATGTATCAAATTTCTGGTACCACATCCTAGGACTTTGTTTGAGGCCATACAAAGATTTCTTCAATTTACAGACCAAATTACTTTTGCCTTTCACCACATAGTGCTCCGGCTGTGTCATATAAATATCTTCCTTCAAATCACCATGAAGGAAAGCAGTTTTCACATCCATTTGCTCAGCCTCTAAATCATAAGCAGTAGCAATAGAAAGCAAAAATCTAATGGACGTCATTTTTGCAACAGGAGAAAATATCTCACCGTAATCAACACCCTCAACCTGAGAGTAGCCTTTTGCAACCAACCTTGCTTTATACTTCTCAATGCTTCCATCTGAATCAATCTTTTTCTTGAACACCCATTTACAACTAACAGGTTTTCGTCCTTCAGGCAATGGTACAAGATCCCATGTATCATTCTTTTTCAACGCTACCATTTCTTCCTCCATAGCAATCTTCCAGGATTCTGCATCATTCATACCTAATGCCTCTTCTACAGATTTTGGTTCATCCACACTAGTATTCAGAGCAAAAATACATCTCCAATCATCAGGTGAATACCTTTCAGGTGGTTGTCTATGTCTTGTAGACCTTCGAACAAGCTGAGTTGGAGGTTCTTCCTCCTCTTCTGAAGATTCAGAGCTAGACGAGCTCTCCTCAAATTCTTGCCTATCTAGGGGTCTTGATTCAACTCTTTCAGGTGTAGAAGGAAGTTGAATCACATCTTCTTTTTTAGTCTGTTCTGGCTGCAATGTAACAGAAGGAGACTTAATTTCTCTAAAAATAACACTTCTACTGTGAATTACCTTTTGTGCAACAGGGTCCCAAAGCTTGTATCCTTTCACACCATAACTATACCCGATGAAGATACATTTCACAGCCTTGTTCTCCAACTTTGTTCGCTTCTCCTTTGGCACATGTGCATATGCCTCGCAACCAAAAACTCTAAGATGTCTCAATGAAGGCTTGTGACCTGACCATACTTCCATAGGCGTTTTATCAACAAGAGCTGATGTAGGAGACCTGTTAATCAGGTAGCAAGCAGTGGCAACAGCTTCAGCCCAAAACTTTTGTTCGAGACCAGCACCACTCAACATACTCCTAGCCTTTTCCATCAGTGTCCTGTTCATTCTTTCTGCAACTCCATTCTGCTGTGGAGAATACGGAGTTGTCTTCTGCCTGTTAATTCCACAGTCTTTACAGAATCTATCAAAATCATTAGAGCAAAACTCACCGCCATTATCAGTTCTCAAACATTTTATTTTCTTTCCAGTCTGCAACTCAACCATTGCTTTAAATTCTTTAAAACGACTAAAAACTTCAGATTTACTCTTTAGAAAATATACCCATGTCCTTCTACTAAAATCATCAATAAATGAAACATAATATGTGGATTTTCCAATCGAAGAGACATCTACTGGACCAAACACATCAGAATGGATAAGATCCAAAACACCACAAGTTTTATGAGAACTCGAGTAAAACTGAACGCGGTTTTGTTTTCCATAAATGCAATGCTCACAGAAATCAAAGTCAAGATTACAATCATTCAAACCTTCAACAAGGTTTTTATTTTTCAAGGTCCTTAGACCCTTTTCTCCAATGTGGCCAAGTCTCTGGTGCCATAACATAGTCTTCTCTGCAGGTAACTTTGCTTCAGACGAAAGAGCACCCTTAGGTACCTAAAAACCATTTCCATCTGCTGAAGGTGAAACCTTCAAATCTTCCAGTGAAGTATCCGTAGATTTACTTTTTACAGAAGTGCTATTACACTCAATAGTGTATGCTTCAAGCTTATACAAAGTGCCAAACCTGACACCTCTAGCAACTACCATAGCACCCTTAATCATCTTACATCCTGCTTCAGAAAAGACTACCTGCACACCTGCATCTATTAGTTTGCTCACAGATAACAGGTTTCGTTTTAATCCAGGGATATGCAACACACCATTAATCCTTTTTATTCTACCATCAGAAAACCTGATTCTAACTTTACCTCGACCAACAATGTCTAGATGTGAATCATCACCCAGGTACACCTTACCTCCATTAAATCCTTCATATTCAAAAAACCAATCTCTATTGGAAGTCATATGAAAAGATGCACCTGAGTCAATTAGCCAGGCATCATTACCTGCATGAGTCGCCAAAGCCGCAATAAATGCATCGCCATCTTCCTTGTCGGACTCAGAATCAGAATCAAACTTTTTCTTTTTCTTCTTCTTTTCTTCTTTGCAGTCCTTACGGATGTGACCCGGTTTACCGCAATTCCAGCAAATGACTTTGGACTTTCCAGGAGATTTCGATCTCCCTTTGGATTTGGACTTGCCGCGCTTCTCATTCTTCTTGCCTTTCTCCTTAGGTCTTCCACGAACGGTTAGGGCTTCCTTTGAACTGATGGATACCTTCCTTCGCATCTCTTCACCGAGTAGGGCACCCACCACGTCTTCAGATTTCAAAACAACAGAAGTACTACCGATAGCCATAACAAGAGAATCCCACGAATCAGGCAAAGAACAAAGCAAGATCTGACATTTCTCCTCCTCATCCATCTTAACACCGACGGATACTAATTGAGCCACAATCATATTGAATGCTTCTAGGTGGTCTGCAATTCGTCCACCCTCTTCCATCTTCAAGGAATACAATTTCTTTCTTAAGAAAATTTGATTTAATAAAGATTTCACTTGATACATCTCACCAAGCTTAGTCCATAGCTTCTTTGCAGAGTTCTCTTCATGGACATTGATTAGAACAGAGTCTGCCAGGCACAGTCTGATTAGACCCTTGGCTTTTCGGTCCATAACATCATACTGAGCTGCCGCAGTAGGATCTGAGGGCCTTTGGACATTCGCATCAACAGCATCCCAAAGATCTCGATCTATTAGCAGATCTTCCATCTTCAGCTTCCACATCTCAAAATTACTTCCATTAAATTTCTCCACCTCTATTCTCCCTGACGAACTCGCCATCTGAATATTCCTGCAACAAGATCAAAAAGTGTCTTCTGCACAAGCTCCCACTCAAATCTGGATTAGTTCAAAAAACCCAACTGCCCACAATTGAAACCAAAGGTGATCAGGCTCTGATACCACTTGTAAGGAAGTTAAGTAGCGGAAACAACTTCCTACACTAACCTTGAGAGGAGGGTAATGCAAAACTTTTTCAGATCATTACAACAGTTACAGAAAATAGAAATAGATATAATAGCATTCATACCACAACACAGTGATTTACGTGGGGAAAACCCTTTCGGGAGAAAAACCCCACCCTCCAAAAGCAGCTCAATATTTTATTCAGCAATCAAAAACAGATTACAAAATACTTGCAGAGCAAGCTCTTCGCAGGAGTAGCACTAAACAGAGATTCAGAGGCAACTCAATAGCCATAAGACTCTTACACCCAACCTCTATCTCACACACCTCATAAATAGGAGATACAATACAAGAAACCATCAAACGGTATTACAAAACCATGGGCTAAAACCACCCAATAAGGTGTAGCCGACCTTATCTCCCTTCTATGACATGTTAAAGCACACATCAACACGTGTCACTCCCTTTTATAGCTCATTTATGTATCCGATACAAATTATTTTTCCTATTTCAGGAGTACAAACTTCCGGAGGCCATAACTTGAGAACCGGGTGTCCGATTGACGAACCGTTTGAAGCGCCGGAAAGCTCGCGAAGTGCTCTATCACCTCGTAACCGGCTTCGCCGGTTACAGCAACTTTTCAGGGCGTTTCGGAGCCTCTAAAGTGCCCAAAATTAAGTTTAAACATTTTATTGCACCCCTCCAAGACGAAAACTTTAATATCTTCAAAACTAGCTGTGACCTTGCGACGCAACTTTACCGGAATGCTTATCTAGCCAACCAGAAGCTTCAGGGAGAGTTTCGCACCATTTCGTGCTCAAATAAAAACTTACTATAAATAGTAACCTCACATAAATGCAAGGTTGAGACACCATTTTTCCCAACAATACTGACAATGTTTACTATGTTGAAGGTTTAAAGCATAATATTTTGAGTGTTGATCAATTAGTTGAAAAAGGATTTCAATTACAATTCAAGAATGGGAAATGCAAAATTATGAACAAAACTGGTTTGGAAATTGCAACCGGTAATCAAACTAGAGGTAATATCTTTCATTTGAATAACAATGAAAAGACATGCTTGATTGCACATATTGATGAAAGTTGGCTATGGTATAAGAGACTCTATCATGTAAGTTTTGATTGCATTGTGAAAATTAGTACAACTAAAGCAGTTAGAGATTTACCTAAAATTGTTAAGCCTCACAATCCAGTATGTAAGGAATGTCAATTTCAAAAACAAGTTAGAGCATCTTTTAAAAGTACTCCAGAAAAATCCAATAATGCTCTTAACTTAATTCATACATATTTATGTGGTCCAGCTAGAACTAAAAGCTTACAAGGTGATAGATATTTCATGCTAATCATTGATGACTATTCTAGAATGTGTTGGGTTACTTTTCTCAGAGAAAAATGAGAAGCACTTGCGAAATTCAAGCTATTCAAGGCAATAGTAGAAAATGAAACTGGTAAGAAAATCAAATGTCTGAGTTCAGATCAAGGAGGTGAATTTACATCTAAGGAATTTAATACATTCTATGAAGTAAATGGAATCAGAAGACAGTTATTAGCACCCCAGACACCACAACAAAATGGAGTTGTAGAAAGGAAAAATAGAACTATCTTGGATGCAGCTAGAAGTATGTTATCAGAAGAAAATCTACCACATGCATATTGGAGAGAGGCAGTAAGCACAACAGTCTACACATTCAACAAAGTTCATATCAAAGGTGAAATTGGTAAGACCCCTCATGAACTATGGTTTGGTATTACTCCTACTCTTAAATATTTCAAAATATTTGGAAGTAAATGCTATATTAGGAGAGATGAGTATATTGGAAAATTTGATCCTAGAAGTGATGAAGGAATATTTCTTGGTTATTCATCTAAGAGCAAGGCATATAGATGTTTTAACAAGAGATTGCAGAAAATTGTTGAGAGTACAAATGTGAAAATTGATGAATAGTTTAGAGGAACTTCAAGGTATATAGACTCTGAAGTGGCAACAGAGATACTGACAAGTGAACCTAAATTGAACACAGCGGTATAGAATGAAGATCCCGTTACACCAGTATCATCTGAAAATTCCACTATAACTGAAGAACAACAACAAGCAAAGACACCCTAGTATGCAAGATTGAACCACTCTGAAGATTAGATAATTGGGAAAAAATATCAAGGAGTTATGACAAGAGGAAGACTCGCAAATGAAGAGGTATGTCTTATTTCTCAAATTAAACCAGCATCAATTAATGAGGCATGTGAAGATAAACATTGGATTAAAGCTATGGAAGAAGAATTAGAACAAATTGAAAACAATAACACATGGACATTAGTTCCCCGGCCTAAAGACAAAAATGTAATTGAGACAAAATGGGTATTCAGAAAAAAAACATAATGAAGATGGTAAGGTAATTAGAAATAAAGCAAGACTAGTGTGTAAAGGATATTCACAGAAAGAAGGAATTTATTATAATGAAACATTTGCACCGGTAGCTAGAATTGAGATAGTCAGATTATTCTTGGCTTTTGCAGCACACAAGAACTACAAAGTATATCAAATGGATATTAAATGTGCATTTCTGAATGGAGATCTTGAAGAAGAATTTTACATTGAGCAACCTGATGGATTTTCTTTGACAGATAACAAAGATATGGTTTGTAGGTTAAGGAAAGCTTTGTACGAGTTGAAGCAAGCTCCAAGACCTTGGTATGCTATATTGGATAAATATCTTTTGAAGATTGATTTTTCTAAAGGTAATGCTAACAACAACTTATACTATAAAGTGACTAATGATGACATCTTGGTTATAGAAGTTTTTGTTGATGATATAATCTTTGGAGGAGAAGATGGATTATGTAAAGACTTTTCTATTGAAATGCAACAAGAATTTGAAATGTCTATGATTGGAGAGATAAAATTATGTTTAGGATTATAGATTTCACAGACTGATAAAGGTATATTCTTGAGTCAATCTAAGTACTTGAAGGAGTTACTAAAGAAATTTGGCATGGAAAACTCTAAACGGGTAAGCACACCTATGACTACAAATGACAAATTATCACTAAGGGATGAGTCTACACCTGTTAATCCGACTAGGTACAAATCTATGATAGGAGGTTTACTGTATTTGACACAAACAAGACCTAATATTATGAATGCAGTATGTATTGTTTCAAGATTTCAGAGTAATCCTAGAGAAAATCATGAATCAGTAGTAAAAAGGATTTTCTGGTACTTACAAGGCACTACAAATTTTGGCCTATGGTATCCTAGAGATGAAAACTTTGAATTATGTGCATACACAGATGCAAATTGGGCAGGAGATGTAGATGACAGAAAAAGCACCATTGACGGAGCATTTTTTCTTGGAAGCTTATTAATTTCTTGGTTGAGTAAGAAACAAAGTTGCACATCTTTATCAACAACATAATTAGAATATGTTGCAGTAGCAACTAGCTGTACACGGGTATTATGGCTTAAGAAAATGTTGAAGAACATAAAGGTAAAATGCAAGGAACCTATAACTATCTATTGTGATAATCCAACAACAATCAATATATCTAAGAATACAACACTATATTCTAAAACTAAACATGTCTCTATCAAACTGAATTTTCTGAAAGAGAATGTTGAAACAAAAGAAGTAAAACTAGTTTATGTGAATACTAAAGAGTAGATTGCAGATATTTTCACTAAACCTTTGCCTAAGGAGACTTTGAATATCTTTGAGATCAGCTTGGGGTCATACCCCCACCGGTAGAAACTTAGATAGTTGATATTTGTCATCAACCAACAGAACCAACAGAGAAATCATTTACTCCGTCTTTGATGAGGAGAGCTACTTCTTAGGGGGAGTAGTTGGTATACTGAATAAGTTGGTATTTTGTATTTGAACCTAGTTTTTGTATTGCTTTGGCATTTGATGTCAAAGGGGGAGAGATTGATATGGAAAACCACATGTTACTCATAGGGGGAGAGATTGTTATTTTGGGAGAGATTGATTACTCTTTGTACCTAAATTTTGATTTCTGGTTTTGATCTCTTTTGGGAGATTGTTGGTCTTTAGTATTTGGCATTTCTATTTTGGCACTTTGATGGTTTTTCCATCTTGTGTTGCCATCAATGCCAGAGGGGAAGATTGTTGGTATTTTGGATATGTTGATATGGTTTTGTCATTGATCTTCACCAGCAAGAAAGTGACTTATGCACAGTCACCGGTATCTGGTACACCGACAGGATATATTGTTCACCGACACTTGGAATGACATGGAAAACACTTGGTTATATCAAAGACATCATTTAGACACTTTGTCTTAAAGATTTGTTCATTGGTATATTTGTGTTCACATATTTGCTGTTACCGGCAATTAGGTCCATGATAAGCACTAGTAGGCTTATCTATTCTAGATCAGCATGACACGCTATGAAGATGATTTATCATTGTTGTAAATGCATTAAGCCAACATGTTGAATCGGATATTGCATCAATTATTGTTTTACTTGTAAATTGTATTTATTATAATATCTTTTTGAGAGCCGACCTACTCAATTGGTCTTAGGCTTTGGTATATATGTAAGATCTTATTTGTAAGATCGATATGCGATTGGGAAAAATATTGGTAATAAGGGATATGCGAGAATAAGTAGAGCTATAAATGCAAACATCATTTGAAAGTTGAAGGAAGGTTTCTATGAAGACATATCAGAATTGAACCGGTACTGAATCCAGCATATGAAGATGCTATTTTGAGCAGTACATCATTATTGGATTTAACCATCCAATTATAGTCAGTGTGACTCCCATTTGTGTTTGAGAAGTGAGCTCTAGGTGCTTGGCCTTTCTGCATGTGCAGACCCCCTATTGTATACACATACTATTTGCAGTAGTATCATCTGATTGTGGGTAAGGTTTATCGCCGTGGTTTTTCCCCTTATAGGGTTTCCACGTACAAATATTGGTGTTATGTGTTGTGGATGTTATTATCTTTCTAATTCATGTATTAATCTTTACTGGTACTACAATTACCTAATAAACTATCTACCGACATAAAGTTTGGTTTACCAGTATTAAGCATTAAGTTTGGTTAAGTTGTTTTTGTTTTGAATTTATTTGACAACTTATTCACCCCCCCCCCTCTCAGTTGTCTCCGAGACCTAATTGTACAACTATAAGTTTTTCAACTTTCAGTTTCTTATCTAATTCCATGTCTACAATCCTTTTTGCTTCCAATCTCCTATATAGTTCATTGGGTAGGTCATCCACAAATTCAATTAAAACCTTTTTATATATGTCCATATGTAAAATAATCTTGTTCTCAATGCTTTCCCTATCAGAATCATTAAATGTGTTATACAGTTGGTGTACATTAGCCAAATTTCCATCATCAGTTGTCTCATTCAAAGAAGGGGTAATAGGTTGTTGTTTCTTCTTTGGTGTTAGTTTCTTTGTTGATCCCCTTACTTCCTATTGTTTCTTCCTCAAAGTCCTTGTTCTCTTAGGTTAAGGAGAGGGTACCGGTGAAGGTTTTCTCTTCCTCCTTTCAACTCTTTTAAACTCAACTACCTTCTCACTATTGGTTCCAAAAGATGTGCCAACCAGTGAGATGTGTGCCTCCAGTTGAATTTCTTCAGGCTCACTAGCCGATATGCCACTAATGTTCATTACATTTTCCTTGATTTCTTTCACTTTTGTGGAAGCATCTCTAATATATTTTTCTCTTTTCTTTCTTTGCTTCAATATATTTACATCACTTTCAATATTCTCAGCACTACCAAAAACCTATTCTAATGGTTCTCTCGAAGCATCCAGCAAAGCTTTTGCATATGTCTCAAGAGTGTTAAAATCTACCTCATATCCCATTTTAGTCACCCAGATAGTCCTAGGGAGTACAACTTCCATCCATGTCTCATATTTATTGATAACAAAACATATCTCTTTGTCATATTTGTCCACTACACTCTGTGGTAGCCTTTCTCTTGTTTTTATTTTAGCTTGGAAGGTTTTGAAGTATTCAATTATGTTGTTGTCCTTTGTAGTTCCCATGTTGATAAAAGATTCCTATAATTGTTTTCCTACCAGTATATCATATCCAAAGTCTTTAGGTCTTGTACCATGGATTTCCTTAGTGAAATACAACATCAAGCATACCAAAAGATTTCCAAAGCGGAATATCCCTTTCTTATCCCCTTTAATCTTTTTCAAATTTTCAATGAGTTCATCTTTTATCCATTGACACACATCTATCATTGCATTGTTGTTAACCATCTCATAAGCACTGTTTATACAAAGACTAGAAATTGAATTTATCCTGTTAGCATGTGTGGTCTTGTATCCTAACACCATACTTACAAATCTCACATTGATGTCCTTGATATCTTTCACTCTTAGTGATCTATTGTTAGATGTATCTCTAGTTGGGGTCATCACTTTGTTGTTAGGAATCTTCTTTGTTTTATTAGGTTTGTTGTCAGTTGAGGGTAAACTAGTTACTACCCTAATTGCTTGCTAGGTTATTTTGCAAACAAAATCCAACCATAAAAATCTCCATGTGCTCTACTTAAGACAATTCTTACTACTTCATCTAGAAATTGGGGAATGTTTAGTATCTCCACAAAACCTAGAGTTTCTACAATCTTGTGTTTAGGTTTAAAAACACCATTTTCATCAATTCTTCATAACCTAGTTCTTCTATATTGCAATGTATATAAATCCTAGGATCTTCTGCAAATGCTACACCTTTAGGAATTTTTGAAAATGCCCCTACAGAGTCATCTTGCTTAGCAATCTTGGGAATTATCTTAAATACGGGCCTAGGACATTTCACATTTTCCACAATAATAGGGTTCTGAATAAACTTGGGAGAAGAAGAAGCATTTGAAAAATACCTTTAACTACCTGAAAATATTCTGAAAGCTTGAAGAAATCACTTCACACCTTCGCCTTGAATGCCTTCACTCTATTTTTGTGCTCTCTGCTAATTTCAATGCTTGGTGAGTCAAAAAATGAGGGAAATTAGCTGATTTATAATGACATTTCTCTCACCAACCACATTAAATGATCGTCGATTAAGTGAAAAGTTAACATATTTGCTGGTAAAGAATAAATCTATCTTCTCACCATCGACCGAGGGTAATCTACATGATTTTCAACTTGTTGTGATACCCCCAAAGGGTTACTTCTCAATTGGATGAAGAATCTCCTGCCGGTGGAGGATTCTCTATTCTACCAGTATAGAGATAGTTTCATCAACATTATGATCTCTCTTCCTAATCCATTTTTTTGAAAAATCTTGCTTTACCTCATCTACCTTTTCTTTGCCTTTCAAACTGGATACTTTATTATTTGTCGCTGAAGTCTTGCTTCTACAAAATTTGGCAATATGTCCAATTTAGTTACAAGCATAACAAGTTACATTATTCCTCTAAATAGCCTTTCCATATCCTATGTCGGTTTGTGTTTTGCATTGATTAGATAAGTGTCCATATCTTCCACAAACATAGCATTTTACATTCATTCTGCAATTTTCTAAATTATGACCAACTTTGTTGCATTTGGAACATTGACTAGTGGGTGCATTAATATTTTGATTGTTTCTAAAGCTACATTGATTTTCTCTATGACCATATTTGTTACAGTTGAAACATTTTCCATTAAACTTATAAGCACTAGGTTGTCTTACCAGTTTGTTCTATTCTAGATTGTTTGCAGTACCAGAACTTTCTCCAACTTCAAATCCAAGTCCATTTGTATCTCCATTAGGTTTTTGACTTTTCAGCATGTCATCAAGCTCCTATAAACTTTTTCTTGAATTTCTCTTTGTGTTGATTTGCAGTAGCCAACTCATTTTATAGAATTTCCTTTTGTCTCATAAGCTTAGTTTTATCATGTTGCATGTGAATCAGATATGTCTTCAACATATCATTTTCATGATGAAGTCTTAGATTTTTATTTCCATCATCATTGAGCCTCCTAGTCAAGTCTTCTTCATTCTTCTTCCTGTCTTCAATGTCTTTACATAACCTCATATTCATATCTTGCATTTCATTCCTCATATTACCATTTTCCTATCTCAACTTGTTTGCAAGTTCATTAAGAGTTTCTTTTTCCTCATCATCTTTCTACATCTTCTCATGAAGTTCTTTTATTTTATTTTGTGCTTTAGCAAAGTTCTCCTGAAGTCCTTTAATGAATTCTTGTGCAGTCCTTAGATCATCTTCAAGTTTGATATTCTTCAATTTCTCTGCATCATAATCTACAAGAGCTCCTTCCAATTGTTTTCTTAAGTTCTCCATCTGTACTGGTGTCAGAATCTTCCTCAAGCTGTTAGGCTTTTGAAAATAGAGGACCAAGCTCTAATACCAATTGTTAGAATCAATGATAGTCCCAAAGGCATTGAGAGGGGGGGGGGGTGAATTAGTGTCTAACTAGTTAGCAAAATATTTAAACTTATTAACAACATTGTATCCCAAAACAGTGTTGTAGACACCTAAAAATGGTCAACGCTTGCGGAGTCATACTTTAACATTTGCGCATTGCCTCATTTTAGGTTTTTGCGTCGCATTAACATTTTCTCCTATGTCACGCACTTGGTTTTTATCATTTGCGAACATCGAGTCATTCTTCTACATTCTTCATTTGTCTCGCTTTTGAATTTGGTCTTGCTGATAACAATCTTTAATCATGATTTTGGTCGATCTTGTCAATCTCTTATCAACTTGTCAATCTCGTCATTTTATGATCGATTTGTCATCGATCCTTGTCCTTTTCAATCATGTCAATTTGGTCAATTTGTCATTTATTTTTGTCAACCAATCTCAATCAAATCATTTATCAGCAATGGTCATTTATCAATTCAAAATCATGATCGAATCAATATCAATTATCCTTTGTCAAGACCTAATTGTCATTCTTGCATTTCTAATTCATCTTCCAAGGTTTTATGGTTTATTCATTTAATCTTGTTTGGCATTTTCCCTCTAGGTTAAATAATATATTTATTTATCCTAAGTCTTCTTGTCACAATTAAATGTTTATTTAATTGGCTAATTAATTCTTCCTATTTTTGTAAATTAATTAATGAATGAGAAATTATTAATTAATTTACCTATTTTTCATCAATTTCCTAATTTCCAAGTCATCATTTCTAACCTAATTTTTTAAATTCTCCTAAATTCCTAAATGTCTATTTCTATTTCAAATTATTGTCATAAATCTTTGCATAGAAATTTGTCATAAATTTTCATAAATCCTTGCATAGCAATTTTTCATAGACATGTCATAATTTTGCTATTCTTGATTTGAATTTCCATTCGAATCACTATCATGCTAATCTTGTCATCTCTCCAATTCTTCTATAAATTGGATGATCTTCATCAATCAAGGCTAATAACCCTTAACTAATAATCTTTAATCAGGCTATCGAATTTATGCTTCTAGTACTCTTGATCAATAATCAATGTCAATCTTGCTTTCAATCATGTATGTGCACTTGTAGGTGAGATCCACAACCATTTGGAGAGAAAAGAAGAACAATGGAGCTGCATGGAAGGAGCATTCAAATCGTCATCCGGTTTGCATAATTTCTAGTTTTGTATGCTTTGTTTTTCTTGTCTCTATTGAATGTGTCTTAGGATAGATTCATTACAATGAATGCATTTGTGATTGAGTTATTACGTTTTATCTTGCTTGTGATGATTTCCTATTTCCTAACCTACATTAATTGGTGAACCCAATGTGAGCACTAACCTTCTAACCTCTTTATGGTGTTTTGAGTGCTCTCAAGTTGATTTGCAGGCCAAAAAACCCAAAAACAGGGTCGTGCAGGGTTTTTTGGATACTTCTACGCCTGTGTCAAACAACCTGCGCTTGTGTTATGCATTTTGCGCTTGTGTTAGAGACATTCTATGCTTGTGTTATGATTTCTGTGCCTGTGTCATGACTTCTGCGCCTGTGTAAAGGCCAAAACAGAGGTAAAAAATGCAGTGTTTTACTTGAAAATTGTCTTGTTTTTGCATTCTATTTTCTGTGCTTTAGATTTTGGTACTAATTATCTATGCAAAATCTTGGCATACGCATGGAAAAGATAATAAATCAAACTAATAACATGTGTTATGCAGAATCGATAGCCAAAGACAACAAATCAAACTTCTAACTCGGGTTTTTGCAGGTTGCCTTGGAGAAACAACCAAACTTTGTGTTTGTGTTTTTTAATTAGGCACTTAGTGATTTTTAAATAGGTTGGAATGAAAGTGTTTGTGCTTTGATTGTTGAGTGTGACATTGGAGTAGGAGAGTATGCTCTCATCCTTCTTAGGGTGATCAGAATTCCAGATCTTCGATACCATGCTCGTGTCCTTGATTGTGTGTCTCCTTTAGAGGGACTGCCTTCCCGACCACTTTGCTTTTGCAAGCAAGTGATAATTGTGAGAAGGGAATGACCCAAAGTGAGTACGGCTAGAATTCCTTGGCATTCTAACTCACTATAAAAAAATACCCGATGAGCGAAAGCTTTGAAGGAAGTATTACATGGGAATTGCAGTTACTTGGGAAGTGATGACCCTTGGACTCTTTCTCATATCAACATCTAAGTAGGGCCTCTTGGTCTAAATCATGCTTGTGTGACTACATTTATTTGGTATCTTGATGGGCTTAATGTCTCAATCACGCTTGCGTGACATCAAGGAGTAATGCTTAACAGAAATCTTTACTAAACACCTTGTTTTTAGAGGCCAAAAACCCTTCTAGTTGCTTGAGAAGGACAAGTTCAAATACTTGGAAGAGATACTAAGTTCACCATGGGGAGATTTCCATGGGGACTGATGCTTGGCTGCCCTGAGAAGTGAGTGCCGTGGAGGGGAGCTCGTGGGGTCAAGCATCTATGTATTCTCCTTGAATCCCATAATGAGTCTACCTCTCAAGTACCTAATGTCCTTGCCTACCATAAGAAATGTGGGAATGAGCATGATTGTCTTGAGTCTAAGTTGTAATATCTTGTATTCTTTAATTGTCAAAAGTTGAATTGCATTTCATTTCAAAAACAAGACAAATTGATTCAAAACAAGGTTAAACATAAGAGCATTCATCCAACAAACGTTCAACAAGGTTCAAAACATATCTTCAAACATGGTTGTCAAACATTTTTCAAAGTCTTGTCTCAACATTCATTTCACTTGCATTTAGGTTCATCCTAGGTTGCATTTTGCAAAATTCATTGTCAAGTACCAAGGTTAGGTTTCACCTAAGTCATACTCCTTTGCATATCAATAAGAGTCATCCATTTGCATGTGTCCTCTTGCATTAAAGTCATACCATTATCATACATTTGTATTTGCATACCTTAAGTCTCTTCATTAAGCTTAAGTCATTGTCATATCATATTAGGGCCATTTGCATATTAATTGTCCCTTTGCATATAGTCTCAAAAACTAGGTTTTGTCATACTTGAGTAAGTCAAATATTTGATAAACCCTAAGTCATTGTTAGGAGGTCTAGACCTTATCAAACCTTTTGTCCTTTTGTCATCAATGTCATTTCGTCAAACCTAGCTTAGTATCCAAGCATATAGGGGAGACATTGTCATCTTGTCCTTTTGTCACTTGGTCCTTTTGTCCTTTGAGGTCTAGACGTCATTTCAATTTCCTAAGGGTCTCTTTTTAGATTTGCATTTCAAAAGTTTGTCAAAATCTTGAAAAACAACCAAAAACATAGATTGCACTCTTGTCATAGATTGCATTTTTCATTTATTTAGTTTTCATTTAGTTTCATATCATACATTATCCTTGAAAAATCCCAAAAACATTGCATAGTGACATGTCTATTGAAACAAGGTTCCAAACACCAATGATGCAACAAAGTTTGACATATCAACCGACAATGCAATCGAATTTTAATCCAAGGTAATCACAATTCTATCCAACCCAACAACAAGGCAATATCGATCAAACTTTTTATGATGAAACAAGTCTCCAAATACAAAAACTAGAGGCGCAACTAGCTCAAGAAGAGGAGATATTGGAACAAAGAGTGAAAAACATTGAGAAGAATAGATCACAAATGTCCAAAGTGTTTCAAAAATTTCCAGATCAAAATCTAAAGATTGAGCCAATTGATGTAAGATCTCTTCTTGAACGATCAGACATACCAGCTCTCCTCTCACAAATAGAGATGATGAAACAATTTCAAGAAAAGAGACAACATCAATTTCAACAGTATGTGCCTCCACAATAAGAACAAGAAGGTGTTTACTATCAATCTAATTTTCAACCAATACAACCAATGGTTCAACCAATGGTCCAATTTCAACAATATGTCCAACCAACTATACAATGTCAACAAATGGTTCAACCAATGGTGGAATATCAATGTCAACAACCACAATCACCAAACATTCAAAAACAAAGGTTGCAGCACACACCAACCCAAGTTTCAAACATGTCAGAACAATTGAACCAAGTCCAATATCAAAACATGACATTAGATCAAAACAAAATCCTTTCCAAACAAGTTCAAATTCCAAATACAACTATATCAAAACCTCGAAAGAAAGGTGGCTTTATTGCAATGCTCTTAAGGAAACTACCAAGTGAGTTCTTTGAGGAAGATCAAGATAATACACTTATGTCTAGCAATGCCTCATCCCCTCGCAAGCAAATTGACTCTCCAGTGGCATCTATCCCTACAACTCTAGAAGTTTCACAAGAACCTTCCATATTGTCCTCATCAAACAATACACCCAAGGATGCAATTATCCAAGAGCTATCCATAATTGATTGCCAAGATAATCCAATTCATGATACACATCCTTGTCTTTTATCAGAAATACAAGACCCAATGCCACCATGCACTTTATTGACATTACCTGTTTTAGAGGACCCTATTCGAAGTCCCTCTTCCTCATGTTCAAGCATTGATTCCTTGTCAGAATCCATCACAAATGTTCAAAGTGCATTTCCTTCATGCCAAAACATTGAATCCTTGTCAGAATCCTCCATGCATATCCAAAGTCTAACCCCATGTCAAGAGGATAATTTAGAGCATGAAGAAACGCGTGTTAAAACAGATCAAGATCAAGATCCCGAAACCTTATCATCCCATCCAATTGTTGACCAGGATCCCATTTCCCCAGACACTCACGATGATTCCCCTATTCTTGTCCATCCTATCCAAAGTCCTATTGACACTCCATTCCCCGAGCAAGATCAAGATATCCCAGTTCATCCAATCCCAAACGATCCCCTTCCATTTCATGAAAAAAAAGTCCTTTCAAATCCCATTGACATTCCACTTCCTAAGAAAGATCAAGATATCCTTTCCATCCTTTATGATGATCCCATTGAAAGTCAAGAGCAAAGCACCTTTAAAGAGGATTACAATGATCTTCCTCCTTGTCAAGATCAAATTATTCCTTCAGATCCTCCACAAGATCCACTTGTTCCTCCATCTCCATGTCCTAATCCAGCATATACACTCCAAGATCACATTTCTTTTGATGATCCCATTATTTCTCCCATTCCATCTCTTGAAGAGCCTGTCATTGAACCATGTGCATTACACAATCCTAGTCCCCCTCATGATCCTAATCCCCCTCATGATTCTAACGTGTCAGTGCAAGATGTTCATGAACCCTCGACATGCACAATGGGTTATTCCACTTTGGTGAAATCTGATCCACTTCAAGATCTCATTATTTCTCTCATATCATATCCACCTCATAATGGACTCGCGTCTTCTTCCCAAAGAAAAGAGTATCCTACAAGTCAATATATTCATAAAGGCAAAGGAGTAGATCTTCATGAGAAAGAAACCCTTCATATCAAAGAAGATCTTAAGGGTCATGTCTACACAACTCACTCTCAAGACGTTGGTATCCCTCCATCAAAATCAAAACACACAGCTTCCCCATCATACCTTCCATCCATCTTAGGTCCTTATATCCCTTTGTCCTCTATGCAAGGTCAGCAAAGGCACACATCCTTGAGTAAATTCCATCCATCCAAAAGAACTCCATTTCATTCATATCCATCCATGCATTCCTTTCCCCCTCCAAGCAATTTGGATGCCAAGTATAAAAGTCATAAGTCTAGAAATCCACATGTATTCAAGGATCAACATGTCCAATATAATCAACATGTCAAAACAAAGAACAATATGATCTATAAAGAAAAATAAATATCCAAAAAGCCACAAAGGCCCACTGAGCAAAATAAAGCAAAGTCAAAATATATATGGGTTCCTAAATCCCTTATGCAAGCAATGCACTCCAAGGAACCACAAAAGCATAAAAAATCAAAAACCATGTGGATCCCTAAGCAGCTCCTTGAAGCACAAAAGCCTAAAGAAACATCAAAATTGGCATCCAAAATTGCTATTCCTCCATCCAAACCTTCCAAGTCTGTTCCTCCATCACCTTCTTCATCCATTTTGGGCCCTTATGTCCCAAAATCCATATCCTTTCCTCCATCCAAATCTCACAATCTGAGATCCATTTTTCCTCCATCAGTCCATTACCCCTCAAGGTGTGTGCCAATGTCGATCTTGCCAACATTTCCATCCACTGAAGCCCAGTTCTTCCAATACCCTATCCATTATCCAATGCATATTTTCCATCCTTCCATCCCTCTGGTCCAATCCTTTGCATAAATCCTTGCCTTAGTTTCATCTCATTTTCCATGTCCTTATCCTACCAACGTCTTTGAGCATACTTTTAAAGGTCCTGGTCCATTTATTTCAAGGCTACTATCTAAACAAAAAGACACTTGAGTCCTTCTTCCATCCCCTATCATGTGTCCATCTTCTATTGAAAAAGTCAAAAATACGAAAAAAAAAAAATTGAAAAAAAAAAAAGAAGACAAAAGAAAAAAAAAGTAAAGAAAAATAATTCGTCCACTGGTGAAAACCTAGCAAACAGGCACCTTGGGCAAGTACCGTGATGAAAACCTAGCAAACAGGCGTCATGCGTAATCTATGAACTTCTTGCACACCACACTTGGGGGTAGGTTTCCTCCTTCATATCCTATCACATCCTTTTGTCCTTCATTGTTCCATTATCCTATCATACCCCTGTCATTAACCTTCATATCCTATTGTCCCTCATGTCCATTTCCTCTTTCCACCTTTGATCTTGACAAGGCTGAGGATCATCATGAGCATCATGCATCTTATTTCTAGCTTTTAGTCCATCATAGCTTTTGGTCTTTATCTATTTGCTTATTATAACTTTTCATCCATATTCCCTGTCTTATTGCAACTTTTTGCCACTATCCCGTATCCTATCCCGACCTTCATTCTATGTCCCTTATCCATTCTTGGTCTTGTTTATCCTATCCATATCTTATCACTATCCATACACTCTTTCTGTCCCTTGATCTTGATCTGACATAAGGACGCAAAATTTAAACATAGTTTCAAAAACCTCTTGACATGTCCCTCATGCCATGTTCCTACTTTACATTGTCATATCCAGTCTCTTGTCCCATCACGCCATAACCCTTGAAAATTGCATCTGCGTTGTCTCCATAATAAAAGGCTTTTGTCTTCCCTCTATCCACCATCATTTCAGCAAGCCTATTTATTCACCTGTCATATTCCTCGTCTTGCTAGACACTGGGGGCAAAAAAAATCATAAAAATAATAAAAAATTGAAAAATGTCCTGAAAACATCTCTCAAAAAAATTGAAAAATGTCCTGAAAAAAGATCATAAAAAGTGAAAAATGTCCTGAAAAATCATAAAAAAATTTAAAAATGTCCTGAAAAAATTCAAAAAAATTGAAAAAAAGTCCTGAAAACATCTCTCAAAAAAATTGAAAAATGTCCTGAAGAAAGATCATAAAAATTGAAAAATGTCCTGAAAAAATCTCTCAAAAAAATCATATAATGTCCTGAAAAAATCTCAAAAAAATCAAATAATGTCCTAAAAAAATATCTAAAAAATTGAAAAACTATCCTGAAGAAATTCTTAAAAAGTCATATAAAGTCCTGAAAAAATAACCACAAAAAAATTTCAAAACATTAAAATCCAAAAAAAAAAAACAAGCATTTTGCAATAAATGATCCCTCTGTGCATAAACAGATCACTCAGTATACATCCAACGACTCGCAATCCAACATTGTGCTTTATTGAAATCACGCATTAACAGATGAACTCTTTCCATCAAACCAAACATTCACACTGATCAAAATTGTCATATCAATCAACCGCAAAAATCATTTGTCCTTGGCTCTACTATCATGGGTCTTATATAGGGTGTGGTATACTCGAAACCAGACTGTGTCCTGTCTTAGACGGGGTACCACATGTCCTGAAACCAGACAGCATGATCGTCCTATCCGCACTTTCAACTTTTGACAATGAAGATCAAGATGTTTGTTTGATTTGTTGGAATTTGTGCATCTTATCTTTTTATTGATTTATCTTTGGCTTCGGTCATGTTCCTATGTTGCTTGATGATGTCACTGAGTGATTTAGAGTGACCGGGATGGATCATGGTCCTTTTTCTTGATTGTGATTGTTGTTTGTCTGTGATGTGTCTGTCTTTTGCAAAAAGGGTTGCATTTCAGCTCTGGCCTTCAATGCCATGATGCTATGCATCCATTTTTCTATATCAAAATAAAGGTTCTCACCTACAAAGTGCATTATTGAAAGCAAGTTTTTCTTCATCTCTAAATGTCCTTTGTCTAATTTCTTCTCACTAACATTTCTTCCGTCAGTCCATTTGATCCTATCATTTTTTATCATTGTCTGGGGCATTTTCATATGTCATTGTCATTGTCTGGGGCATTTTCATTACTGTTCTTTGAAACAACGCTTAAAATCGCATTGTCTCAAAGAGGGGCAAAATGTAGACACCTAAAAATGGTCAACGCTTGCGGAGTCATACTTTAACATTTGCGCATTGCCTCATTTTAGGTTTTTGCGTCGCATTAACATTTTCTCCTATGTCACGCACTTGGTTTTCATCATTTGCGAACATCGAGTCATTCTTCTACATTCTTCATTTGTCTCGCTTTTGAATTTGGTCTTGCCGATAACAATCTTTAATCATGATTTTGGTTGATCTTGTCAATCTCTTATCAACTTGTCAATCTCGTCATTTTACGATCGATTTGTCATCGATCCTTGTCCTTTTCAATCATGTCAATTTGGTCAATTTGTCATTGATTTTTGTCAACCAATCTCAATCAAATCATTTATCAACAATTGTCATTTATCAATTCAAAATCATGATCGAATCAATATCAATTATCCTTTGTCAAGACCTAATTGTCATTCTTGCATTTCTAATTCATCTTCCAAGGTTTTATGGTTTATTCATTTAATCTTGTTTGGCATTTTCCCTCTAGGTTAAATAATTTATTTATTTATCCTAAGTCTTCTTGTCACAATTAAATGTTTATTTAATTGGCTAATTAATTCTTCCTATTTTTGTAAATTAATTAATGAATGAGAAATTCTTAATTAATTTACCTATTTTTCATCAATTTCCTAATTTCCAAGTCATCATTTCTAACCTAATTTTCTAAATTCTCCTAAATTCCTAAATGTCTATTTCTATTTCAAATTATTGTCATAAATCTTTGCATAGAAATTTTTCATAAATTGTCATAAATCCTTGCATAGCAATTTGTCATAGACATGTCATAATTTTGCTATTCTTGATTTGAATTTCCATTTGAATCACTATCATGCTAATCTTGTCATCTCTCCAATTCTTCTATAAATTGGATGATCTTCATCAATCAAGGCTAATAACCCTTAACTAATAATCTTTAATCAGGCTATCGAATTTATGCTTCTAGTACTCTTGATCAATAATCAATGTCAATCTTGCTTTCAATCATGTATGTGCACTTGTAGGTGAGATCCACAACCATTTGGAGAGGAAAGAAGAACAATGGAGCCGCATGGAAGGAGCATTCAAATCGTCATCCGGTTTGCATAATTTCTAGTTTTGTATGCTTTGTTTTTCATGTCTCTATTGAATGTGTCTTAGGATGGATTCATTACAATGAATGCATTTGTGATTGAGTTATTACGTTTTATCTTGCTTGTGATGATTTCCTATTTCCTAACCTACAAGTGCACCAGTAAATAAGAATTAATGCAGCAAATAAGAATAACAGAGACATCATAGAGAACACACCATAGCACAAGATATTTAATGAGGAAACCCGGTGTGGGAAAAACCTCAATGGGATTTGTGACCCACAATATTCACTCACTGGTCAATGAATAGATATTACTTACAATGATGGGCCTGCACATGTAGGAAGGCTAGCAGCCTAGAGCTCGCTGCTCAACTACAAAATAGAAGTCTCACTGACTTATAAAATGGATTTTCAAAACCCAATACAATGTGCTGCTTCAGATCAGCATCAACTATTCTAGGTTCAGTACTGGTTTAAGCTCAGTCTATTACCAAAACCTTCACTATCAACTATATCACCTTATACAAAATATCATATATTCTCTCTCTCTCTCTCTCTCTCTCTCTCTCTCTCTCTCTTATCTCTATATCTTATGTCAAAATTACCTATAAGATCTCATACATATATATGAGTCTTTTACAATATGCCATGTCGACTTTTACAAAAGATAATTACAATATAAAACAATAAACAAAGTTTATTCCATGTCAGCTTGAGTGTCGGTATGCATTATTGCTGTTGTCGGTGAAGTGCCTGCTAGTGTATGTAGAAGTCTATTGTCGATGCCGGTAACTGCTAGTGGGTTGATAGATAATTACCAGTTGGTTGCTAGTTGGTTGCCATCAATGACAACAACAACTATTCTCATAAGAGTGTATAATTCCAACAAGTTGTAATATAATTCTTTCCTCTATAGTATTTTTATCTACATCCTTGAAATAATGATAGAGATTATTTGCATTGCTAAGGTTACCTTCTTGTGTGATTTCATTTATCAGTTCCTCTGGTGTACGAGTGTCTAGTGTCTTAGGTTCTGATTTCTTCTTAGGAGTTACCTTCTTCTTGGGACCACTAGGCTCTCTTACAACCCATTTCTTCTTTCTTTATGTCCTTGACTTATTTGGAGATGGGGAAGGTGTCAGTGAAGGTTTTCTTTTCTTCCTTTCAAATCTTTTAAATTCAACTGCTTTATCACTTTCTGTCTCAAAAGAAGTAACAATCGGGGAAACATGAGCTACAAATGTCTACTCTGACTAACTTTTTACTTTAGTAGCAATACCTCCAAGACTCATCAACCCTTATGTAACTTCTTTTACCATTTTAGAAGCATCTTTCATGAATTTGTCTCTTTTCTTTCTTTTGTTCATCATGGCTACATCACTTTCAATTGTTTCAGCACTACCAAATATTTTTTCTGATGGTTCTGATGGAGCATCTAGGAGTATTTTTGCATATGATTCCAAGATGTGAGAGTCCACCTCATATCCCATTTTATTAACCATATTGTTCTGGGTTTGACTACTTCCATCTAGATTTCATCTCTCTTTACTACAAAGCATATATGTTTATCATATTTGTCTACGATGCTTTGGGAAATCCTTTCTCTCTGTTTCATTCTGGTTTGAAAATTCATGAAGTAATCTTTGACCAACTCATCACTGTTAGCTCCCATATCGTTGATTGCCTCCTTTATCTATTTTCCAATAGAAATATCATAGGCAAAATCCTTATGACCTACATCGGGGATCTCCTTAGAGAAGTAAAGCATTAAAAATACCAACATATTTCCAAATCTAAATGTTCCTTTCTTGTCACCTTTTATCTTATCCAAATTTTCTAGAAATTCATCCTTCAACCTTTCACAAATATCAATCTTTTCATTATTTACAATCATCTCATGTGCACTGTAGATGCATGAGCTTGACACATAATTCAATCTATTTGTGTGACCAACTTTATATCCAATTATCATGCTTGCAAATTTAACATTTTTATCCTTTATGTCATTAACCCTAAGTGACCGATTGTCATATGTAGCTTTGGTCAAGCTCATAACTTCCTTGTTAGGGATTTTCTTCTTTTTGTCAGGTCTAGAACCGATGGAGGGTAAACCAGTAACAACTTTGATATCTTCCTTGGTAATCTTGAATACCTAGTCTAACCACATAAATTTTTCGTGAACTCTACTAAGGACATAGCAGACGGCTTCATCTGAGAATTTTGGCATATGGAGGATGTCTATGAAACCTAAATCCTCAACTACCTTATGTTATGGTTTCACTATCCCATCCTTATCTTTAATTTCATTCATGTACATGTTCTTCAAATCTTTAGATCCTAAACTTTCTATGTTGCAATGTATGTATGCCCTAGGGTCTTCAATGAACGCGACTCCCTTCAGGATTTTGGAAAATGCACCAATAGAATCATCATGTTTTTCTATCTTGGGAATGATCTTGAAAACTGGTCTAGGTCACTTAATGTTTTCCACAATGGTAGGGTTTGCTACGACTTTAGGAACAAAAGATGAAGATGCCATTGCGAAAGATAAATACCTCCTAACTGTGAAATCCTTGGATGCCCTGAAAAAAATATTTGCTTCTTTTCCTTTAGAATGCCTTTTCTCAATTCCGCTCTCTTTGAATGCTTGGATACTTGGTGAGTTGAAATGAAAGGTTACAATACCTTTATAACCAAAATTTTGACTTACAACTGCAATAAATGCTCACCGGTGAAGTTAAAAAACTCCACATATCTGTCAGTAAAGAAGAAATATAACTTATTACCATCAACCAAGGGTAAATACATGTTTTTCAATTTTTCACCTTATCCCTAAGGATTATTCCTTAGTTGGATGAAGAATCTACTGCCGGTGCAGGATTACCCTATTTTGCTGGTGCAGTGATAGATTCATCACCTTTCTGATCTCTCTTCCTAATCTATTGGTTTGAAAATTCATGCTTGATTTCAGTCACCTTCTCTTTGCATTTGTTATTAGATCATTTATTGTTTGTCGGTGAATTCTTGCTTCTACAAAATTTTGCAATATGCCCAATTTTGTTACATGCATAACAAGTTACATTATTTCTTTGAACAACCTTTCCATAACCTTGAACGGTTTGAGTTTTGCATTGATTAGATAAATGTACAAATATACCACAAACATAGCATTTCACATTCATTCTACAATTGCTTGAGTTATGACCATTTTTATTGCATTTGGAATATTGACCGGTGGGTAAGTTTGTATTCTGATTATTCCTAAATTTGCACTGATTTGCTCTATGACCAAATTTGTTGCAATTAAAACATTTCCCATTAAATTTATAAGCATTAGGTTGCCTTACCGATTTGTTGTGATCATGATTGTTTGCAGTCCCTGAGCTTTCTCCATGTTCAAATCCAAATCCAATTGTTTCTCCATCAGGTTTCTAACTTTTCAGCATATCATCAAGATTATCTGAACTTTTCTTGAATTTGTCCTTGTATTCATTTGCAGTGACCAACTCACTTTCCAAAGTGCTAACCTATCTCAAAAGTTCATCTTTGTCATGATGCATGTGGATCAAATCAATTTTGAGCATAGCATTTTCATAACTAAGCATTTGAGATTCATTTGATCTTTCATTTAATCTTCTGGCCAAATCTTCCTCATTTCTCTTTCTATCTTCAATGTCTTTGCATAGTCTCATGGTTAAATCTTGCATCTCATTCTTCATGTTATTGTTCTCTTGTCTCAATTTGTCTACAATATCTCTAAGAGTTTTTGATAGTTCTGATACTTAAAGATAAGTACAGATGCCAAGCTAATAAGATGAGAGGGGAGGGTGAATCATACAAACTTAATCTTCCATAAAAACAATAGATTCAACTTCAGTACCATATACTTCAGCAATATATCCAAAACTGCTAAACATGCAAACTCAAAAGTATATAAACATCATAATACTCATAACACCAGATTTAACGTGGAAACCCAAATAGGGAAAAACCACTATGGGATTTCAGACCCACTAAGAAATATACTCTTCTAGAGTATGCTCGGTTAAAAGCAAATCTTGTTAAAGATTACAAACACATTGCTAGATGTGACCTGGTTAAGGGATTTCCCTCAGTTCTCTTAGGATCTTCACCTTGTTAGAAGTGACCTTGTTAAAGGATTTCAAACACTTAATCAAAATGTCACCTTGCTAGAGGGTTTTACAAATAAGATTGTTAAGTCCACTCGGTTAAGAGATTTTCTGTCACTTCACAAAATAATAGTAATAAAAAAATCTATCTGCAACTTCACATCTAAAATGCTAAAGTAGATTCTTATTTGCTCAATACAATATAGACATAGAACTAATCTTGTCCATCTGCTGGGCTCTATACTTTGTTATTCAAAACATGTCTTCAAGCTTCTGTGCTTGGTAATCACTATGTAGCATCCCTCTGCATACACTTGCCCACATTCATTGTTTATCAAAAATTCCTTATTTATAAACAATTTGCCAACCGCTTAATCTCCTTGATCACATTTCCCATGATCAATCATAGCCATTAGATCTTCAAACTTTGACCAGGTTCAATGTATCCTTCGATCTAAAAATGTTTTACCCCATCTTGGAACTTGCAAACATTTCTTGGAACTTGTTCAAGGGTATTGCGGTTCAATCTGAGTTGTAGATCTTCCTACAAATTTTCCTTTGCCATAGTTTCTTTAACAAACTTCATTCACGGCATACCAATCATTTAATCATAGCCAGCTCATCAGCTTCCTTCATTAAATAATGCTTTTATTCATTCAATGCATTCTGTTATTACTCGGTTGCAACTCAGTAAATACTAAACTTTACTCAGTAGACATTCTGCCTTCATTAACCGACAGCGATAACCTTAGGGTTTACTGACTAGGTTCCTTAAGGTTTTACCGACTAGGTTCTTTGCTCGGTAACATAGTATAGTATTAACCTTACAATCAATAACATATGTATGATATCAAAACAATCTAAACATCATGATCTCATCATTGTCCAACTCAATAATAGTTGCCCATTGAATAACTCATTCCTCCCCTTATTCATCATATTCGTTCTGTGTCTTTTACCGATATCTTTATACTCATCAAATCATACTTCTAAAGATATGGCAACATAATACTGAATTAGAAAATCAATTTCTTGACATCAATGACAAAATAATAATATTAAGATAGTAAACATCCTTAATCATTTTTATCCATAATCATCAACAACCTTCTCAATATCCTTATTGAAATGCCAACAATCTCTCCTTGTCTATTATAATACCAAATGCCAACAGTTCTTTTTCTTCATCATCTTGATTTTGCAATTGCGGATGTAATTATTTTCTCTTGTTCTCTACTATAACCAAGTTATCTTGAAGTGCTTTGATAAATTCCTGAGCAGTTCTGAGTTCATCTTCCAGTTTGATATTCTTCAATTTCTCTACATAAAAATCTTCAAGAGCTCCTTCTAATTGTTGTCTCAAGCTTTGCATTGATACTGGTTTCAAAATCTTCCTCAAGATGTTAGGCTTTTTCAAATAGAGGACTAGGCTCTAATACAAATTTTTAGATACTTGATTAGTCCCAAAGACACTGAGAGGTGGGGGGGGTGAATCAGTGTCTAACTGGTATATGAAATATTTAAACTTGTCTGCAACTTTACAACCCAAATTAATGTATCTGTAAACAAGCAATAAAGAGAAATAAGAGAGACAACATCAATGCACACCATAACACAAGATATTTTGGTGAGGAAAACTGATAGGGGAAAAACCTCGTTGGTATTTGTGACCCATAATATTTACTCACTGGCCAATATGAATAAATATTATTGATACAATAGGGGCTGCATATGTAGGAAGGCCAACAACCTAGAGCTCACTGTTCAATCACAAAAAGGAGTCACACTAACTACAAAATTGGATGATTAAATCCAATGACATGTACTACTCAAAATAGCATCTACAATGCTTGATTCAGTATCAGTTTAAGCTTTGTCAAATACCTCTGCCATAAACCTTTCTTCGCTCTACTCTGCTCTTATTTGCTCATCAAAATGCATATACAGATATTCGCTCTCATAATCCACTTGTATTAATCACCTATATATATTTCACATACCTAACACACTTTTCACATACCTATGTCACTTTCTAAATGACCTATAAGATCTCATACATATATGAGTCCTTACAATACATTATGTCGGCTATACAATATAATTACAATACAAAACAATATAATTTCCATGTTGGTTGTGGTGCCAGTAAGATCTTATATTGGTGTAGACTGGGTTTCGGTGTGAATAATCTTGTTGTGCTTGTCAATCTCAGTAGATGATGTTTGTTTCCAGTGTATGCTATGAACTATATTACCAGTTGGTTGCCATCAATGATGACATCAACTATTCTTATCTGAGTGTAGAATGCCAACAAAGACTTCTTGAAGAAATTTGTTTGATTTCTAAGATTGAACCTAAAAATGTTGATGAAGCCTGTAAAGATGAAAATTGGATTAAAGCTATGAAAGAATAATTGAATTAGATTGAGAAAAATGATGCATGGATTCTTGTTTCTTGACCTAAGGATAAAAATGTAATTGGAACTAAATGGGTATTTCAGAGTAAGTTGAATGAAGAGGGTGAAGTTGTTTGAAAAAATCTATACTTGTGTGTAAGGGTTATTCACGGATGAAAGGAATTTATTATGAGGAGAATTTTTCTCTGGTAGCTATATTTGATGCTATTAGATTATTTATTGCCTATGCTTCTCACAAAGATTTCAAAGTTTATCAGATGAATGTCAAATCAACCTTTCTTAATGGTGAGTTGGAAGAAGAAGTCTACATTGAGCAACCAGATGGATTTCAGCTGATAGATGAAAAGGATATGGTTTTCTGGTTGAAGAAAGCATTGTATAGATTGAAGCAAGCCCCTAGAGCCTGGTATGATAGATTGGATAAGTATTTGATGAATCTTGGATTCAATAAAGGTACTGCTAATAGTAATTTTTATTTCAAGATTAATCAGAATAACATTTTGATTGTTGAATTTTTTGTTGATGACATTATCTTTGGAGGAAACTATTGCCTATGTAAGAAATTTGCTGATGAGATCCAAAATGAATTTGAGATATCTATGATTGGTGAAATGAAATTATTTATGGGTTTCCAAATTACCCAGTTGGATAAAGGTATTTTCATATCTCAGTCCAAGTATGTGAAGGAATTGTTGATGAAATTCAGTTTTGAGGAGTCTAAACCAGTTGGTACACCTATGGTGTCTGGATGTAAGTTGAAAAAAGATGACTATTCTCTGAAAGCTAATCAAACTAGATATAGATCTATGATTAGTGGTTTGTTGTATTTGACTCAGACTAGACCTAATATAATGAATGTTGTGTTTCATGTTGCTATATTTCAAGTTGATCCTAAGGAATCTCATGTTACTGATATAAAAAGGATATTCAAATATTTGAAAGAGACAGTTGATTTTGGTTTGTTGTATCCTAAGAATGATGACTTTACTTTGAGATCATTTATAGATGCTGATTAGGTAGGTGATGTTGATGATTAGAAGAGTACTACTAGTGGTGCATTCTTTTTGGGTAAGAAGTTGGTCTCTTGGGCAAGTAAGAAGCATAATGCTATTTCTTTATCTACTACAAAGGTTGAATACATTGTTTTTGCTAGCAATTGTACTTAGATAATTTGGATGAAGTAGATGTTGAAGGATATAGAAGTTATTTATGACCTCTCATTTGATATCCACAAGAATCCACAAGAATCAAGAAGTATTAAGAACACACATGAGATCAAGCAATCAAGAATTCAAGAGAAATTAAGCATTTTCAATCTTCCTTCAAGCCTTGGAGAATAAATAAAGTCAAGGATAAAGCATTGAAGTGGAGATCTACATCCTATTTCATGAAACCCTAATTCCATCTGGAGGCAAGCAAAACTTCACAAGGAGGTATCATTATTTAATTTTTAGTCATAATTCAACATCTCCCTCAAAAGGAGATCTCTTTCTTATAGTCATTTCAATTATATTTATTTCAATTTCATGGTTACTTCTATAACCGAGGTTTGACCTAAGGTGAGCCCCTATTTCCCTTTCTTTCTATGTACAGGAAATAGGTACAATTTTGTACTCTTCAGAATAAGATTCACTCATAGAGACAAATCAACCCTTTTCTGCATGCAGAAAGTTTAGAGGACTATGGTGCCACATCTTGGTTTCATCTTTTTAGGATCTTTTTGAGGTTTAGATCCGAATCAACTCAT
This sequence comes from Cryptomeria japonica, assembly GCF_030272615.1. Lineage (NCBI taxonomy): Eukaryota > Viridiplantae > Streptophyta > Pinopsida > Cupressales > Cupressaceae > Cryptomeria > Cryptomeria japonica. Next base: position 140,890,185 of record NC_081412.1, on the reverse strand, counting down.
ACTACTCAAATCCAGGTGCACACAAAAATCTTGCATCTGTAGCTCACTGTTTTCTTATTTTTACCTTTATTTTTCAACATTTCTCCCTAATTCAACATTTCAACTTACAAAAGAGAGGAAAAACACCCATCCAAATTAATCAATCCATTCAATATTCAGTCCTTATCTGATTTGTGATTGAATCTAGTGGACTCCCTTCCCTGTTTTGAATGTAAAGGGTTTTCAAGCAAAATTAAATTAGTGATTTCTCCCTTCTTTGTTGCAAATTGCCAAATCAAATTTTTCCCTCTATAAAAAGATACTATATAGATAATATAAATACCAATGAAAGGGGGAGAGTATGTATAGATGTACATGATTATTTTAAGATGTATATATTTATAGATATATGTTGTAGTGTTGTCATCAATGAGAAAGGGGGAGATTGTTGGCAATATGTGTTGTCATTGATGTCAACCTCATATCAGACAATATATAATGTCATTTAGGAGATGAATGGAATATATGTTGTGGTCGTTGGTGGATCAGATGATGTGTGAGGCATATTTGAGAGAAACAATACCAGTTCAGATTATTCAAAGACATATAAGACAATCTGGAGGCTCATTAGGTATATTAATGGCAGTATATCAATCTAGATACATGTTATGGATTGATACACATGATTTATGTTAAATGGTTATAATATATGGTTACTTTGGTTGGTGTCTATATTCTCAAGAAGTTAGTTGGATGGTGTTTGAGATTAGTCTCATACTTGGTTGTTGGATATATTTGTCTAAATGTTGAACAAAGTATTTTTCCTGTCTAAGTGTTGGTAAAATTCTCTGTATTTTTCCACATTACAACCTCTAGTTGTGTAGTTTAAATTCAAAACTTACTAGTGTGTTAGGAAACCATTGCCAAGTTTTCAAGTCTTAATCACTTCTATGACAAAATTTATAAGATTTTTTTCTCCTCATCATAGTTTGATAATGAAGTACGTTTGAATTGGATCACCAAAATTTCCCACATTCTTCTATGTTGACTGCTATGGATGTACAATTTTGGGAATATGTTCATGATGGTACAAGGGATTAGTAATATGAGTGTCAAATGATTTGGTGCTCCCCAGTACAATATTCTTTCTAATGAACTATGTTAGCCTATCTAGATTACCCTATCTTAGTATGATCAATGGACTAATTCTCTTGTACTGGAATTCAATGATTGATTTCTTTAGGAGGAGATTGTAGAAAGGTTTTAGATTGTCTTCAATGTATTCATTTTGGTCCACATGGTGTTTTTAATTTCTCCGTAATGGTGTTGACGCTAATGGTTAATAGTTCTGATGAAAGTTCATATTGAGCCAATTGAGTATGTTCATTCATGTGCAATTGAACCTAACCCATTCTATGGTGTGAAGGATGTGTTATGATGCATTTGTATTTTTTCCAAGCCTTGATTTGATATAAAACCTAATTTTGTGGATGATACATATTTCTGAAGCTGATATATTCTAGGTCACATATAGGTTCTATTGAGTCAACCTAATTGTTGTTTGGGGTGTTACAGAGGATATATATGGAAAGATAAATCATTTGTAAAAAAAATAAGTGAATGAGTTGTTGTTATGTGTAAAATGTTTTAGCGATATGTCAAATTATTATGAAGTGTGAATTCTATGTGAAAAAATATTTAGGCTACAAAGAGGACTACAACATTAGCATTCATCAAATTCATCAATAGTTCATAATACTTCTTATTATAATCTTCATTTTGTCTTGCCCTAGAGAAGTGATCTTTAGTTCACAAGTCTATAGTATCTCTACCCTAGGGATCATTCCTTAGCCTACAAGTCCATTAAAGGAGAAGTGAGCTTCCTTGGTAGTGTTCCTAAAATAAAAATTATTACTTGTTTTGTATATTGTGAGTTGACCCTCACCATGGTTTTTCTCTCCTTGGGTTCCCAAGTAAAAACCTTGGTGTCCTTGTGTGGTACATTTTTTTTTTCTATTCTTTACATCTACATATATGATTTAATGGTTAAAAGGTTAAGGAATGGTTAAGTTTTAGTTAATGTTGATTCACACCCCCCTCTCAACATTCTCTATAGTGTTCAACAAAATTCTGATTTTAAAGCTTGAGAGAGAGCCTTTTGATCTGGACAACTATGATGATCAATTTGTGAGAACTTATTACAATTGTACCAAATATTAAATCATAATGCTATGCCTTGGATGCCAATCCCTTTTATCCATGTGTATGATTGTAGATATTCAAGATCCAATGGTGAATACAAAGTATCACTTTACAACATTATTGGAAAAAAGGATGCATGAAAGTCTAGTTAAAGAAAAAGTTCACCTCGAGAGGTTTGAGTTCAAATGATATTATCTTCTTTGTCATATGATTTTGTGGATAGGAAATCATTTATGGGATGATAAGTTGAAAGTTGGAATGAAATATGATAATGGTTCAATTATGCTCCCAATCTAGTGTTGGACATATATTTGGGATAGGAATCATGAAAATGTTTACATTGTTACATTTGAGCAATATTTTGGGTAGAAGATTTTGAGTTATCTTGGCGAACTTGAGGTAAGAGTTACAAGAGAAATAATGGGTTTTTGCATACTAGCTAAGAGGAGGAAGGATGATGGGATTTCACAAAATTAGGGAGATTGGTATCTCCATGCAAAAACTATTGATATCAGAGATAATTGCATATTTGTGCAATCCCACGTGCTTCCAAAGTGTGTGCCAAAGACAATTTGCTTACACAAAAATAGTATAGCAATTGAATGAGGTAGATAAAATACATCTTAGGAATCACAAGAAAGGGGCAATGTTTCCAACTTCAATTAGAATTGTGAATTTCACTACTATTGCAAATAAGGATGGTCTTGAGAGAATTTATTCTATATTGCAAACATATAGGACGAGGTATGAAAGAGAAAGGGATTTGGATCTAGAAGGGTATATGTCATACATAACAGTTTTGAAGGAGAAAATTGAGTTTTCTCACTATTTTCAGATGTAATTAAAAATTGTCTTGCAATTGAAGAGGTCTATAAGAAAAGAAGAAGATAGACAAGAGGGGAAAAATCATGAAGAATGTTAGTTCTCAATATATAACTTGTTGGTCATTTGGTGGAATTGATTATGTGTTGCATTGATGTTTTATCATTGATGTCAACACTAGCTGTTTGGATGCTTTACCGACACCCTTCTAGTCCTGGTAGGTTGAGTGGTTTTTGGTTGGTTTGGTTATGGAATTGTCTTATTGATGATACTCATGCTCATATTTAGTAAGTTGGTTTTGGTGATCAGATGCTATCCTACTTGCTTGGAAGCTTGGCTTGTGGTTTCGGTGAGGGTTTCACCGATAGAGCATTTTTGAAGATCTTTGGTGATATACATAAGTGGTGTTGGTGCAACTTCTAGTGGAGATTCAGGATGATGTCGGTGATCATGTTCAAGACTTGGCAGATGGAGATCATTGCTTTAGTGTGTGGACCTATATTGGGTCCTGGTTGATCTAGGTTATGGAATGACTTAATGTAATGTGTGGATTGGACCTCTCAATGTTTTTCTGGGATGTTTTATATGTTGGATATTATTTGTTTGGTCTAAGGCCGAAATGTTTTGCAATCATGTATTGGTTTATTGTCTAGTGGCTGACCTAATTGTTTATGGTCAAGGGTTTGTATACATAGATGTAAGATATCATTCTAGATCATATAGATATAAGGTCAGGGAATGGTTATGGATATGCAATGTGCGAATAATCTAATGTCATTCGGGTAGAGGATTTGGTCGATCATTGGAGATTGAATTAGGTTTATGTAAGAGGATTTAGTCCTCTGGTATTGAGCTTATCGAGAACTATAATCAAGCATAGGAGATGCTATCTTTGCAGTTCAAACACTTCTTCTGGATTGTGGTCTAGATTTCTATGTAGTCAGTGAGACTCCTTTTGTGATGAGCAGTGTGCTCTAGGTTGTTGGCCTTCCTGCAAGTGTAGGCCCCTCAATTGTAATTCACATACTTACTACAGAAGTATTATCTGACTATGGGTAGGCTTCCCACCATGATTTTTCCCTTTACCAGATTTTCCACGTATAAATCTTAGTGTTATGTGGATGGTATTTATTATGTGATTATTGTTTATGCTTAATTGGTTTAACTTCTATTTCGGTATTTAGTTTAAGCATTCCGATATTAATGTTTTGGGTTTTGGTATTAAATTTTTAATTGCTAAATGTTCTGGTAATCTATGACAATTGATTCACCTCCCCCTCTTAGTTGTCTTCCTGTTATTTGAACTGACTAACAATTGGTATCAGAGCTTTGGTCCTTGCTACAGAAAGCTTAACCACTTGAGGAAGATCCTATGACAAATAACATTTCAAGTTCATCCAATTCATTTGGAGCTATCTTTTAGAGAGATATCCCTAGGCTTGATGGAACAAATTACATAGTATGGAAGATTTGGATGGAGACTCATCTTAGATGTCTTGGAAAGGAGATTTGGAAGATCACACAGAATGGTGTTACACCTCATAATCCAACATGGTTAAAGAAGTCAAAACCTCTTTTAGAAGTATACAAGATAAATCAAATGGTGTTCTTGATCTTATTCATATTGATTTGTGTGGCCCTGCTAGAGTTAAAAGTTTTCAAGGTGATAGATATTTCACTCTATTCATTGATAATTATTCTAGAATGATGTGGGTTACTTTTCTAAATGAAAAATCTAAAAGATTTGAAAATTTTAAAATCTTTAAGGCTAAAGTGGAAACTAGGACAATATTGAAGATTAAATGTTTGGGGTTAGATCATGGTGGAGAATTAACATCTGGTGAGTTTAATAACTTTTGTGAGAAGCATGGTATAAGAAGACAATTTTTTGCTCCCCAAACACCTCAGCAGAATGGAGTTGTGGAAAGGAAGAACAAAACTATCTTGGATGTTGCTAGAACAATGATGATGGAAGCTAGTCTACCTCATATCTACTAGAGAGAAGTAGTGAGCACAACGGTTTATACATTCAATAGAGTACATATCAAAGGAGAAACTGACAAGACACCTTATGATTCATGGTTTTGCAATACACCTACAGTTAAGTATTTCAGAATCTTTAGTAGTAAATGTTATATCAGGAGAGATGATATCATTGGAAAATTTGATCCTAGATGTGATGAAGGCATATTTCTTGGTTATTCTAATGAAATCAAGGCATATAGATGTTATAACAAGAGATTGCAAAGAATTGTGGAAAGTGCTAATGTCAAAGTGGATGAGCTGAATAGAGGTCAAATCAAAGTTTATGAGAAGGAACCAGTGCTGGAAATGATTATATCTAAACCAATAACACCTTTACAAGAACAGAGTGTTGAACCAGTTACTCTGATAGTATTAGAAAATTCTACAGTAACTAAAGAGCCGGGAAGAGGAACAGAGAGTCAAAAGGCTCCTAGGTATGTGAGATTGAATCATTCAGAAGATCAGATCATTGGGGATAAAAATAATGGAGTAATGACAAGAAGAATACTGACAACTAATGAGGTATGTTTAATTTCTCAAATTGAAGTGGTATCAGTAATTGAGGCATGTAAAGATGAATATTGGTTGAAAGCTATGGAAGAAGAATTAGATCATATTGAGAAAAATAATAGATGAAATTTGGTTCCCCAACCTAAAAATAAGAATGTTATTGGAACTAAATGGGTTTTTAGGAATAAATTGAATGCGGATGGTCAAGTTATAAGGAATAAGGCTATATTGGTTTGTAAAGGATATTCTCGGAAGGAAGGAATTGATTATGGAGAGACTTTTGCACCTGTAGCTAGGATTGAAGCTGTAAGATTATTTCTTGCCTATGCTGCCCACAAAAACTACAAGGTTTATCAGATGGATGTTAAGTGTGCATTTTTGAATGGGGATCTTGATGAGGAAGTTTATATTGAGCAACATGATGGTTTTTTACTATCAGATGATACAAACATGGTTTGCAGGTTAAGGAAAGCTTTATATAGATTGAAACAAGCACCTAGAGCTTGGTATGCAAGGTTGGATAAATATCTTTTGAAGCATGGTTTTACCAAGTGTAACGTTGATAGTAATTTATATTATAAGACCACTGATGATGATATATTCATTATTGAAATATTTGTTGATGACATTATTTTTGGAGTGAAGATAAGTTATGCATGGAATTTTCTAAGAATATGGAGAAAGAATTTGAAATGTCTATGATTGGGGAAATGAAATTTTTCTTAGGTTTGCAAATTACTCAAACTGACAAAGGTATTTTCATTTGTCAAACTAAGTATGCTAGGGAATTGTTGAATAAATTTGACATGGGAGATTCTAAACCGGTAAGTACTCCTATGGTTACAAGTGAGAAATAGACAAGAAAAGATGTTTATGCATCGGTAAATCCTATTACATAGAAATATATGATTGGAGGTCTTCTTTATTTGACTTAGACTAGGCCTGACATAATGAATGTTGTTTGTATTGTATCAAGATTTCAGAGTGATCCTAGAGAAAATCATGAGAGTGTGGTGAAAAGGATTTTTAGATACTTACAAGGTACATCAGAATATGGTTTGTGGTGCCCTAAGGATGATGACTTTACTTTATGTGCATATACAGATGCTAATTGGGTTGAAGACATTGATGACCAGAAAAGTACTTCTAGTATATATTTCTTTCTTGGAAAGAAGTTGGTTTCATGGATTAGCAAGAAACAATCATGTACTTCTTTATCTACTGCTAAAGCTAAGTATATTGCTGCTGCTACTAACTGTACACAAGTTCTATGGATGAAGCAAATGTTGAATGATATAAAGGTGGATTGGAATGAATCGGTAGTTATTCACTGTGATAACTCTGCTGCTATTGATATATCAAAGAATCTGGTATTTCATTCTAAGACAAAGCACATATCTATCAAGTACAACTTTTTGAATGAAATGGTGGAAGCAAATGAAGTTAGACTAGTTTATGTCAACACTAAAGAGAAGATTATAGATATCTTCACTAAACCTTTGCCTAAGGAATCATTTGAGTACTTCAGAGATAGATTGGGAGTTTATGCCCCTCTGGTAGAGACTTGATTGATGTGGTTTGGCATCAGTCTGGTATGCATTATCAGAGATATTATTCATTCTAGCACTGATGTGGGGATGCTACTACTTAGGGGGAGTAGTTAGTCTTGTGATTCAATGGTTTATGTTTTTGCTTTGATATTTTTGTTAGATTTATAGCATTGATTTCAAAGGGGGAGAGATATTGATGTGAAAAAGAAAAACTTAAGGAGTTGTATACACTACAGGGAGAGATATATGTGTAATTAAAATATTTACAGAGATATCATTCACAAGGGGAGTTTGGTCTTTGTTTCAAAATTTCATTGCTATGTCTTTATGCGGGAGATTGTTGGTTGTCTTCCATTGGGGGAGACTTGTTTGGCATTTCTTGGTACTTAGTGTTTTTCACATATAGTGTTGCCGTCAATGCCGAAGGTGGATATTTTTGGCCATTTGGTGGAATTGATTATGTGTTGCATTTATGTTTTGTCATTGATGTCAACACTGGTTGTTTGGATGCTTTACCGACACCCTTCTGGTCCTAGTAGGTTGAGTGGTTTCTAGTTGATTTGCATCTGACATAATCCAGTAGGCTCTAGTGTGGTTTGGTTATTTGAATTGGCTTATTCATGATACTCATGCTCATATTTAGTCAGTTGGTTTTGGTCTGGTGATCGGATGCTATCCTACTTCCTTGGAAGCTTGGCTTGTGGTTTTGGCAAGGGTTTCACCAACAAAGCATTGTTGAAGATCTTTGGTGATATGCATAAGTGGTGTTGATGCAGCTTTTGGTGGAGATTCAGGATGTTGTTGGTGATCATATTTGAGACTTGGCGGATGGAGATCATTTCTTTAGCGTGTGGACCTATATTGGGTCACGGGTGATCTAGGCTATGGACCGACTTAATGTAATGTGTACATTGGACCTCTCAATGTGTTCCTGGGGTGTCTTATGTGTTGGATATTATTTGTTTGGTCTAAGGCCAACATGTTTTGTAATTATGTATTTGGTTTATTGTCTGGTGGCTGACCTAATTGTTTATAGTTGAGGGTTTGTATATATAGATGTAAGATCTCATTGTAGATCATATAGATATAAGGTCAGGGAATGGATATGGATATGTAATGTGCGAATAATGTAATATCATTCAAGAAGATAATTTAGTTGATCATTGGAGATCGAATTGGGTTTATGTACAAGGATTTAGTCCTCTATTATTGACCTTAACCAAAACTATACTCAGGCATAGGAGATGCTATCTTTGTAGCTCAAACAATTCTTTCGGATTGTAGTCTGGATTTTGATGTAGTCAGTGAGACTCCTTTTGTGATGAGAAGTATGCTCTAGGCTATCGGCCTTCTTGCAAGTGTAGGCTCCTCAATTTCAATTCACATACTTACTGCAAAAGTATTATCTAACTATGTGTAGGATTCTCACTGTGGTTTTTTCCTTTACCAAATTTCCCACGTATAAATATTAGTGTCATGTGGATGGTATTTATTATGTGATTATTATTTATGCCTAATTGGTTTAACTTCTATTCTGGTATTAAAGTTTTAATTGCTAAATGTTCTGGTAATCAGTGACAACTGATTCACCCACCGCCCCCCCCCCATCTCAGTTGTCTTCTAGTTATTTTAATTTTCTAACATAACTAATGTAGGAGCATCCTCTATCGATGAGAAATCTTGCATCAACCAAAAATATTTCCTTTTAGTTTTGTTCTTGTTTAGTTCTTTGTGTAGTTTTATGTGTTCTTACCGGTTGGTACCGGTAGTTCCTTGTTATTTATGGTAGTTCTTATTTTTAGTTTCCAAAAGGTTTCATCTGCTTGATTCCATATTTTTAGTCCATTTGGGTTCTTTTCCAATCATTTATCATTTTTGGTTGACTGTTTTTGGGTTCTGGGAGAGTTCTTGTGCTTACCGATTGGTTTTCCTTCATTATTGGCATGATTCTTGGCATGCGGATCTATCTTGGGTCTTGTCTGATGTTATTTGGCATGTGGCCAACCTTCCTTTTGAACCGCATCACTTGGTTGTTATTTTTTGGAAAGATTTATCTAATTCTTAGGGCAGACCTAATTACACATTTCATTTTCCTACATTGGTGAATGTAATCTTATGACGTTGACTCATATATGTTCATGTGGTTATAAATATGATATTATGTAATCATTTGTAGGGGCAGAGGAAGTGCAAATTAGAATAGGGATTGAGATTTACATGTTGTGATTCGGTTGATTCTTAGAGTCCTGGTTGGATTGTATTTGGTTTGAAGCTTGCATGTAACCAGTTAATTACTGGATGTTCTTTGATGATAATATGATGATTGCCAGATGATTGTCAGAAGTTCTAAGGCTTTAATATGATTGATTTATGTAAACTTGTTATGTTATCTTTCTTCTTTCATTGTGTCTCTCTTACTGCATAAACTAGTTGACTCTAATGATAGTTTTTACCATTTATGTCTGCATCAAGTGGTATCAGAGTTGGTTATGGAGTAGCTGGTGGAATAATCATTTGCAAACATTGAGGAATTCCTTGGGGTGGACAAATCGCCCATTGGAGGCAGGTTGCTCATGTGTTCAATAGATCATCAAGGGGAGATAATTGAAACTGGTAGTCAGATCACTGAGTTGAGGCAGTACACCGGAGTGGGAGAAGAGATTCTACTGAGGAGGACAAACCCCCAGAGGATAGAGAAAATGATGGAAGACTTCAATAATGAAGTAAGGAATGAAATCTGAAATGCTTTAGCTAGTTTGTGGAGAAACCCTGATTCTGAGGATGAATATGAGGAAGCTGATGAAGAGCTTGAGGAAGTTGAAGGACCTGAAGATGAAAGAGAGGAAATATTCTTGAGAGCAGTGGCGCAAGCAAGTAAAGTTCATAAAGTTAAGGTTTCCAACTTTTCCAGATTGTTGAACCCGAAGGATCTAATCGATTGGATCATAGAGTTGGAGGACTACTTTGAGTTTGAGGATGTCAAGGACCCATAGAGAGTCCAGTTGGAAAGAACAAGTTGAAAGAGCATGATGCCTTGTGGTGGAAAGAATTGTAGAAAGACAGAGTGGAGAATGATGAATTGAAGATCACTTGATGGAGACATATGGTTGCAAGATTGGAGGCCAAGTTCATTACAGGAGACTATGAACTAGAACTGTTCAAGAAGTTGCAAAACCTAAAATAGAGAAACATGACTGTGAACAAATATATTGAGGAATTCTACAAGGTGGTGATCCGATCTGGACATAGAGAGAAGGATAGAGAAAAGGTGGTGAGCTACATCAATGGACTTGCTTTTAACATTCAACATGAGATGAGTATGTTGAAGGTTTCCATAGTTGAAGAAGCTTACCAGTTTTCTCTGAAGGCTGAGGAGAAGGTGAGAAGAAGATAACCAAATAAGGGAAAGGATAAATTTAAGATGAATGATAGTATGAAGAAATTGGTTGAAGAAGAGGAGTCAAAACCTAAGTGGAGTAAAGAACTAGAACATAAGACACCAAGGAAAGGTAGCAGCAATACAAGTATAGAATTTTTTGGCAAACATTTCAAGTGTGGAGAAACTAGACATAGATTCTATGAATGTAAGAAAGGAATGGAAAGAAGTTGTCTGGTGAGTGAGGAACTGGAAGGTGATGGTACTGGATCTGACTGTGCACCAGAGCAAGGAGAATCCCTTATGTTAAGAAGAAAGGATATCGGATCTACTCAAAGGAAGAGTGTTTTTTGAACTGTATGCAAATTAGGTGGTAAGTGTTGCAAGGTCATTGTAGATAGTGGAAGTATTGATAATTTAGTATCAGAGGAGATAGTTGTGAAGATTGGGTTGAAGAGGCTTAAGCATCCTTTTCCTTATGAGGTAAGTTGGTTACAAGATGATCAGAAGATAGAGATAAAGGAACAATGTTTGGTGAGTTTCAATATTGGGCCTTTCAAAGATGAAGTTTTATGTGATGTTGTATCTATGAGTGTTTGCCATGTCTTGTTGAGAAAGCCTTGGCAGTATGATAGATGAGCTCTTTATGACTATAGAAAAAACCTAGTTACGATTGAAAAGGATGGGCAGAAGTTCACATTGATTTCTTTGAAAGAGAAAGAGAAGGAGTTGAAGAATTTGAGTCTTGAGAGAAGTTGCAATACTAAGAAACCAGTGGTAGAGGTTATACCAAAACGTTTGATAGAACTGGTTATAAAGGATAAACCAGAGGGTGACATGAGTTTGCATAAGAAGCTGACAAATGATCTTGATGGAGAGATGGAACTATTCGATAGAGAGCTTATGGTAACAAACGAGATGAAGTCTTGTGGTAGAACCAAATTAGAGTTGCAGAAACAGAGACAATGTGTAGATCTGAAGCAAAGAAAGAGAAACAAAGGGAGTCAGAGGTTAGAGAAGCTGTTTGAGGCACCGAAAGAGCTAAAGCAAAGATTAAAAGATAAAGAAGATGTTTGGATCAGAAATGATCATGGGATCTTCATTCTAAATCATCTTAGATGTTCATGAGTTGCCTCTCATGGAACATATTTTTCTACCTGGGTTGTCTGATGTAGGAGCATCCTCGATCGATGAGCAATCTCGCATCAACCAAAAATGTTTCTTTTCAGTTTTATATTTGTTTAGTTCTTTGTGCAGTTTTTTGTGTTCTTAGCGGTTGGTACTAGTAGTTGCTTGTTCTTCATGGAAGATCTTATTTTTAGTTTCCATATAGTTTCATGTGCTTGATTCCATATTTTAAGTTCATTTGGGTTCTTTTCTGGTCAATTATCACATCTAGTTGACTATTTCTGGGTTCTGGGATAGTTCTTGTGCTTACCAGTTGGTTTTCCTTCATTACCGACATGATTCTTGGTGTGTGGATCTATCTTGGGTATTGTCTGATGTTCTTTGGTGTGTGGCCAACCTTCTTGTTGAACTGCATCACTTGGTTATTATTTTTTTGGAAATATTTATCTAATTCTTAGGGTCGACCTAATTACACATTTCATTTTCCTGCATTGGTGAATGTAATCTTATGAGGCTAACTAGGATATGTTCCAATGGGTATAAATGTGATATTATGCAATCATTTGTAGGGGCAGAGGAAGTGGAACTTTGAATAGGGATTTAGATTCACTTGTTGTGATCCGGTTGATTCTTAAAGTCTCGGTTGGATTGTATTTGGCTTGAAGCCTGCATATAACTAGTTAATTACCAGATGTTCTTTGATGATAATATGATGATTATCGGATGATTTCCAGAAGTTCTAAAGCTTTAATATGACTGGTTTATGTAAACTTGTTATGTTCTCTTGTTGCTTTTGTTGTGTCTCTCTTGCTGCATAAGTCAGTTGACTCGATTGAGGTCTTTTACCGGTCATGGTTGCATCAATAACAACAGTTAAGATGACATCAGTTAAGATGATTTTTACAAAGGGTGGCTCACTACCAAAATGCTCATTGCAGAAGGCCTCACTGCCCAGAAAAAGGATCATTTCCAAAGAAAGAAAAGAAAGAATCCAACACTGTAACATAATCTACAATAACAAATTACTTCTGGTGCCTCAATACCAATCACATAATTCACACATCATCCTAAATCGTAATTTTTTTTAGTCTCGCATATCTTCCACATAAATGCCATACTATCTTATTTAGATCATCCTCAATATATACTATCTTTGAGAAGCATAATCTTCTAAGTCAACCAAGACATAGATCTCAAATAGTCAAGACTAAATATTTCAGTGGTGGGAAGGAATTAGAAGAGGACCATACCATAAAACACATCATTAGTCAGAGAAACATTTTGGACCCAAACAACTCACACACTACACAATTACCATTACTCATCCTCAAATTTTGGACTTAATCCGAACCCAAAATAACACTACCCAAAGAAACTAAAATAAGAATGGAACCAAGATACACATGAATACAATCAATAAACACCATATTCAAAAAACACTGGATCACCATCAACTCGACCAATCTGCGTTGAATACCAATTAGAACACATCTTTCAGAGCACCAAGGTTTATGTGCTAAAGTTTGTCATTGATGTCCAACACTTATTAGTGAAGTGGTATAGGTAAAGTGGCATTGCTTTTTAGTAAGCAATAGTGAATGGAAACAACATTGATATTGAATGATCAAAGGCTACTTCAGCTCAAAGTAACATACATTAAGTCAACCGATCTATCATTCAGGAAGATCAGTCACTTTGGTGTCAGTAAAGTTACAAAAGGTGACTCAGGCAAGAAAACTTGTTTGCTCCAGCAGTAACTCACTGCCAAACATGGGAGAGACATGATGCTAGCACAAAAAATCGACAGTCAAAGAATGAACCGATAAAGTAAGAAGTGTAGTTACATATCGGTACATCAGTATGACAAAAGGAAGATAGACGATCCCCATAAATCTTAGAGTAGTGCTCAGCCATTTAGTTGTAGTGTCAAAGAATGAGTTGGTAAGCTCATGTCTATGCCAAATCATTTGTTAGTAAAGCTAACTTTTAGTTACCATGTAGTCAAGCATGATTACATGCAGATTATCTTGTTCGCATTGATTTAACTGAACTTCACTCAAAAGTTTCTATCCTTGGGAGATGCTATGGTAGAACTGGTTGAACACTTGGCAGAATTGCTAAAAGGCACATAGAGAAAGAGCGGCAGAGTTTGAATTTGGAATCTTCTGAAATCCTTGATTGATCTGATTGAGGATATGCCTAAAGATGTCGATAGAAAATGTATAAAGAGTTCTGGAGCTCTTTATGAAATTTTTGATCATGAAATTTGAAACAAGGAAATCTTGTTGAAGGTGATCCAAGGTGAAGAGAACAGTGAGAGGAAGTGCTAAGAGGTGTTAGCATAGTTGAGTGTGTGTGTGAGGTAGATTGACTAAGTGCAGAGTTGACAGACAAAGAACCAGCTGAGTGTAGAGCCAAAGGATAGAGAACCGGTTGAGTGTAGAGCCATAGGATAGAGAGCCAGCTGAGTGCAAAGCCAAAAGATAGATGAATGGCTGAGTGCTGAGCCAAAGGTCAGAGGATCGACAAAGTGCAGTGTTGAGGGATAGGTGACTAGTTGAGTGAATAGACGAAGGTGTAAGAAGGAAATCGGTGTTGTGTAGAGAAGACACAACCAATGTGTATTGAGTAGAATACATATTGAGATCTAATCAAGCTATCTATAGCTAATTCAATAGATCATCCATCTGTTGCTTTCTAACAACTGCAACATAAATCCCTTAACTGGGTGGACTTTCACAAGTCCCTATTGTAAAATCCCTTAACCGGGTAACATCTTAACTGATGTTCTAAGTCCTTTAACTAGGCTACCTTTAACAAGTTAAAGGCACTACCTGGCCTTGATCAAAATCCCTTAACTGGGTGGCACCTAACACTGTCTTTAATCTCCTAATAGAGATGGCTCTTAAATGGGCGTACTCAAGAAGAGTGCAAATTTTGTGAGTTCCTACTCACACTATGGTTTTCTCCCTATTGGGTTTCCACAAGATAAATCCTTGGTGTCACTGCAAACATTTCATGCTTGTATATTTTACTTCAGTGATTAAATATATTGTTGGATGAATGAAGATTTAAGATAAAATTTAAATTATAAAAATTTGATTAAGTGCTAATTCACCCCTCCCCTCTCTAAGGAGAACTACATCTTATGGTGTGGGAGAATAAAAATTTATCTAAGATCCTTAGGTGAACACTACTGGAACCATGTGGTCACTGAATACAATGAACCTTCAGGGATTCTTACTCTTGACTAGATAAAGGAAAGGCAAGATAATATTGCTTCTATGGATCTGATTGTTAGTACTCTTTCAGATAATGAATTTGGTGAGGTGCAAGATTTGAAAATAGCTTTCCAGATATGGAATAAGCTGAAGGTAGTCTATGGGGGAGATCCTCATGTTCAAAAGGATAAAGTAGATAGCTTGAGAGGAAAGTATGATTTGATGAGAATGCAAGAAAGTTAAAACATAAAGCATTACAACAAGAGGATAAAGGATGTAGTAAATTATATCAAGAATGCAGGAGGAAAACTCAAGGAGGAGGATGTGGTTAGCAAAATCCTGAGAAATCTACTACCACAATATGTCATAAGGGTCTCTACTATCCAGGAACTCATATCCTTAGGAACAGTCAATGTAACTCTTGACTCTCTGAGCGGTAAGTTGACCACTTTTGAATTGAGTAATTATGATAACAGTGTACCAAAGATTGATGTCACTTTTAAAGAATCCATGGTGCATACACCCATAAGGAGAAGGCAAGAAACCAGTAGTAGCTCTACTACTAGAACTAGTCATTCTCATGAGAATGACAACTTGATCTCTGAGGAACAAGAGCAAGATGAGAATGAAGCTCTACTAGCAAGAAGATTGCTAAGAGGTAAAGGTAAATACAAAGGTAAGTTTCCCTTAAAGTGCTTCTCCTATAATAAGATAGGTCACATTACTTCAAGATGCCCTAATAATGACAAAGATAGAAAGGATAATTGCATAAATTATAGGGACAAGAGAAAGAAGGAATGTTATCTTGCAGAAGAAGGAGTCACTAATGAAGAGTTGGAGAGATCTGATGATGATGGCATTGCCTTTGTGGTAGTCAAAGAGGACAACATAGAGGAGGGAGATATGGCATTGATTTCTAGCACAATCCAGTGTGGAGAATGGGTGATAGATAGTGGCTGCACTCACCACATGCTCGGTGATAGAAGCAAATTCCTCAACATGGAGGATTGCAATGGAGGAACAGTGAGGTTTGGAAATGATGCCCCGTGTGCAGTAAGAGGTAAGGGTTCTATAGCCCTAAATGATAAGACAAATGTGATGATGTCTTTTGGGTAGAAGGATTAAAGTATAGCTTGTTAAGTGTTGCACAACTTAACAATAAAGGATACCGGTTACAGTTCAATAAAGGGATATATAAAATAAATGACAAATTTGGAAGTTTAATTGCCACTGGTAAATAGTCAAGAGGAAATTCATTTCATCTAGA
This sequence comes from Cryptomeria japonica, assembly GCF_030272615.1. Classification (NCBI taxonomy): domain Eukaryota; kingdom Viridiplantae; phylum Streptophyta; class Pinopsida; order Cupressales; family Cupressaceae; genus Cryptomeria; species Cryptomeria japonica. The sequence continues at coordinate 140,874,105 of NC_081412.1, read as the reverse complement.
CACCACCATAGGTAATTTTCTAGTGTCTAAGGTAGAAGAAAATTGGTTATGGCACAAAATATTGTGTCATGTTTTTTGACATCATAGCTAAAGTCAGTAAGGCAAAATCTATAAGAGGTATGCCTGACATAGTAAAACCTGAAAAATGCTATGTGCAAGGAGTGTCAACTAAGGAAGTTGACTGGGTCTAGCTTCAACAATAAAACTTTCTCTTCTGAAAGTGTGTTGGATTTAGTTCACATAGACCTGTGTGGTCCCATGAGAACCAAGAGTTTCTATGGAGACTGGTATTTTATGTTATTTGTGGATGGCTTCTCAAGAATGATGTGGATTGTATTCTTAAAATAAAAATTAGAAGCTTTTCACATGTTTAAAGTGTTTAAGGCTCAAGTAGAAAGAGGAACTAGTAAGAATATAAAGTGCCTAAGATCAGACAGAGGAGGAGAGTTCACCTCTCAATAGTTTATGAGCTACTGTGAGGAACAGGGAATCATGAGACAAATGTCTACACCCAAAACTCCTCAGCAAAATGGAGTTGCTGAAAGAAGAAACAAAACTCTCATTGATTGTGCCAGAACTCTAATAATACAGAAGGATATCCCACATACCTTCTGGAGAGAAGCAATAAGCATTGTTGTATACACTCTAAACTAGATATAGGTAAAGAAGGGGAAAAACAAAACTCCCTATGAATTATGGAGTGGCTACTCACCTAATGTTTTCTATTTCAAAGTTTTTGGAAGCAAGTGTTACAACAAAAGGGATGAGTACACTAGAAAATTTAACCCCAACAGTGATGAGGGAACCTTCTTAGGCTACTCAACAAAGAGCAAGGCATACCAGTGTCTAAATAAAAGGACCAGTAAGATTGTGGAAAGTGCAAATGTCAGAGCAAATGAGTCCTCTAAGAAAAATGAACAAGACAGTAAGAGTGAACTAGAGGACTATAAAGGGTTCAAGTACAATATAGCAGTGGAACCTATTGAAGAAGATCATGTTGAAGCGGATAATGAATAATCCTATGAGATAGAACTTGCACAACTGGTAGAAGAAGTTCCAAGGAGTGAATTGGTATTGGCTAAATATGTCACAAATAATCACTCTCTAGAAGATATCATCGGTGATAAGGATGCAAGAGTTCTAACCCGAAGAAGAGTAAGAGAGAATGAGTGTATGCTCTCCATTTTTTAGCCCAAAACAACAAAGGAGGCTCTAAAAGATGATGACTAGGTCAAAGCCATGGAAGAAGAACTAGAGAAAATAGAGAAAAATGATACATGGACTCTAGTACCCAGACCAGAAAATAAAAATCTAATAGGCACCAAGTGGGTGTTTAGAAATAAGATGGATGAAACCGGTAAGCTAATAAGAAACAAGGAAAGATTGTTCTATAAGGGCTATGCTCAAGAAGAAGGTTTGGACTATGGAGAAACCTTCGCACCAGTAGCCAGACTAGAAGGGGTCAGAATTCTACTGGCCTATGCTTCTTATAAAAGGTTTAAAGTATACCAAATGGATGTCAAATTGACAGTCTTAAATGAGGTGTTAGAGGAAGAAATATACATAGAGCAACCGAAAGGGTTTGCATTTGAATATAGGAGGAATATGGTATGCAGGTTGCAGAAGGCTCTGTATGGGTTGAAAAAACTGAGAGCTTGGTATGAGAGTTTACACTCATATCTACTAAGCATTGGGTTCAAAAGAACCAGTGATAATAGTAACCTATATCTAATGAGTGGAGCTAAAGGAAAACACCTAATTGCAAAGATCTTTGTAGATGACATCATCTTTATGGGAGATGATGAGATGAGTAGAAGCTTTGCAGGACAAATGCAACAAGAATTTGAGATGTCCATGATTGGTGAGATTAAGTTTTTTATTGGCCTACAAGTCTCTCAATTAAAGAATGGCATCTTTATCAGTTAGACTAAGTACATAAGAGAAATTCTTAAGACTTTCAGAATGGAAGATTCCAAACTTGTTGGAACTCCAATGGTTATAGGTTGCAAGCTATCTAAACATGATGAGACTGAAGAAGTGAATGAGACACTTTACCAGTCCATGATCGGTGTATTGCAGTATGCAGTACATAAGAGACCGGACATAGCACAATCTGTTGGCTTGGTTGCCAGATTTTCTACAAATCTGAAAGAAACTCACATGATGGGAGTCAAAAGAATATTCAGATACCTAAAGGGGATTGATGAGTATAGTCTCTAGTATCCACACAAAGGAGACTGTACTTTAAGTGTCTTCACTGATTTAGATTAGGATAGAAACATCGATGATAGGAAGAGCACCAGTGGAGGAGTATTCTTTCTCAAAGAAAGGATTGTATCTTTGACAAGTAGGAAACAAAACTACATATCTCAATCTGTAGTTGAAGTTGGGTATGTAGTTGTTGCAATTAACTGCACACAGATAGTTTGGATCAAGCAACTGTTGGAAGGAATTCAAGAAAAGGTGGTTGGACTGGTAGTGATTCATTGTGACAACACCAGTGACATTGACATATCTAAGAACCCAGTGATGCACTCCAAAATGAACCATATAGCCATCAAATATCACTATCTAAGGGAACAAGTTAAAGAAAAGGAAGTGATGTTGGAGTACATACCAACAAAAGAGAAGGTGGTTGATATATTCACCAAGACGCTATAGAAGAACACCTTTGACTATCTCAGAGGTAAGTTGGGGGTTATGCCCCTCCATTCAATAAAGTAAGTAAATAGGGTTCTACACTAATTTGGTATAATTTCAAGTTTTTTCAAATGAAAACAACTAGATTGATGAATGTGGACTACTCTAGTTAGGGGGAGCAGTATTGTAAGTGTTCAGAATGGACTCTTTGGCATTGTTGTCAAAGGGGGAGATATATTAAGTGTGTTTGAACATTGGAAAAATATGTTATGAGTGTTTGAGCATTGGTAGATGTCAGTGACAAGGGGAGATATTCTTCGCTTAGGGCAGAATGACTGGGCTCTTACAGAGATGAAGAAACATGCATCTAACTAGCCAAAGTTTGAAGTGTTTTCCATCACTACCAAAGGGGGAGATTGTTGGATTCTTGACATTGACAAAACCAGTCAATCTAGAAAACTGGTATATGTGCTAAAGTTTGTCATTGATGTCCAACACTTACCGATGAAGACACTAACCAGTGAAGTGGTATAGATAAAGTGGTGTTGCTTTTTAGTAAGCAATAGTGAATGGAAACAACATTGATATTGAATGATCAAAGGTTATTGTTGTCTTCAAAATGTGATTCACTCCAACATCCATATAATAAAATGATTAAACTTTGTGCAGAAGAGATATTAAAGGGAAGGAAACTCTTAGGACAACATATGACAAGGTTTGATTTAACCTTCTACACTTTGGACCTACTCAGAGTCCAGGCGGGTATACCTTTGTGAACTAAATTCACACTTTCAAAACATAAATCCACAGCAAACCAGTCCAGAAAACCAATGGATCTAATCACCTTGAAACTAACTAAAACAAAGGAATGAAAATTATACTCATATTCAGTATTTTGACCTACAAAACATGTAATAGACAACTTCAATCTATACCAGTGCCTTATCCAAGGTCACAGAGTCATCTAAATTCAAAAAATACCCCCCAAACAAAATATCTTTACACATCCCATTAGCTCAGCTTCTGTTAATCCTTATATATGTCTGACACACATGAGAATTTATGCATACCAAATCAAACTATGCTCATCAAGATTCAAAGTATCCTACAGAGAATTTATTGGTAGAAGTGATCCCCACATATTTAATTTCCCTCCTAAAGAGAAAAGCTAGCAAAAACATCTACTGAAAGTTGCCTTACAACCCTATTCAAACAAAATAACCAAGGATTATTGAGAATGAAATAGTAAACAATTGCAAACACATTTGAAGACGACACAAAGTTTTACTCAAAATCGATGGTCAGTATATTGATATATTCTTTAAGAAAGTATTACAAAAACTTTTGAATATTCTCCATTAAACTTAGAAAAGCTCAGATATAAATTTCTGCAGCGTTTTCTTACAATTCTTTGCGATCAATCTTTCTATTAGTCCTGGTATCCATTTACAACAATATGGATGCACATAGCTTCGGACTTTCCAAGGAGAATTTGTTACAGTCATTTCTTTTCGAGAAGAAGTTACAAAACCTTTTACAAAAAATAGTTACAAGTCCTTTTCGACCTCTGTAGCTTCTTCTACTTGCTTTTTGGTTGTAACCTCTTCTAACTGTTCAGGAGTGCCCTCTAACTGCTCTACATCCTGGATGGCATATTTTCTTGTCCATTCATTGTACACATCATTAGTTGGCCATGTGAAGTTAATAACCTTTGCCTTAACCTTGGTCAACCTTTTCTAGGAATTTCTCATCTTGTTGACTTCTGAATTGAGAAAGCCATAATGAGATTTGATTTTTTCTATTTCCTGAATTGTTACAACAAAGAAGGAAGCATCATCTAAATCAACAATTCCTTTTATTTTGGCTAACAATTTGGCCTCTAGTTCCTTCAGCCACACTTGTTTGTCCTTCAGTTGATCTGGGCTGGCAAAAACTGCTGGAAGCAATTCAAAAACCTAATCAGCATACTCCTTTTTCTACAAGTTAATTTTCCTATCAGCATTGTCCACCCCTTCTGCTAATTTTACTAAGTCCTTGGTGGTGTCACAAGTGGATTTGATGATAGGATTGGCCCCTGCTTCATCATAAGATACACAAATAAGCTCCAAGTCCTACTCTCTAGGCTTCCACTTGTCAAAAATAGGTGTCAAAATGGCCTTATCTCCATTAAGCTCATTCCACATATCCAAAATCTTGCTTATATTATTATATAGTAGTGAGGAACTCATTGTATCTACAAAACTTGAAATAGTAGCCCTTACTCTTTCCTCATACTTCTTTGCATATAAGGCCTGAGCCTGTTTTAAATTCTCTAACTCTTGAGGAGTGATCTCAATCACTTGGGAGCTAGAAGGTGTTGGAGATGGTGGGAACTCAATGATGGGGCTGCTAGGTGGAGGTCTTGCAGGAGAAGAGGAGATCATCAGTGTTGAAGACTCACCTTGATGGTACTGTCTTGTCAACTGGCTCTGCAACTTAGCAATGATTCTATAATTACCTCTTACCTCCTCCTTATCACTATTATAAGCCTTCAAAATTGTCTCCAACTTGACTTGGAGGTCTACCTTTTCCTTAGCTTCCCTTTCTGCTACTGCAACACTAAACTTTGTAGTTTCTAGCACAGTGCTAGTAGCTTCTACCACCCCTGTGTTATGCACTCTCTTCACTATCATTCCACCCAGGTAGCTTGACCCTGGGGTATCTTTACTTCTCTTATTTTCATCTCTCTTGAGAGACCACATGATGAGTGCAACATTATCTTTTCTGAAAGGAATTCCCTCCATGGGCTTGGTTTCCTTTCTCACTACCTCTAGTACAAGGGCATCTGCTATGTCCCACTCAGGGAGAATAAGTACTCTAGCTTGTGCCACCATATCTCTTCCTTGCTTAGGGGTGATGGTCTTAAATTCATCCATCACTTCTTGCTTTATTTCCTCCTCCACCAGAGTTGGATCTTTGTGAGGTTGCTCACCTTTTCTCTTCTCACATGTAGCATTGTATTTGTCAATATTCTGCTTCCATGCAAATTGCATAAATGCTCCTGATGTAACAAAATTGTTGTCAGCCAAAAATTCATCATTGGTCTACTTGATCTCAAGATCCCACTCCTGACCCTTGAACTCATTGGTAGTGATGTTCATTTCAGCAGCAAGGGGCTCCTCTAGCATTCCTTCCTCTACTTCATCATATATATAGGCAATTTCTCCTAGACTGCCTAACTGTATCCGCTATTGCCTATTCATCTCCTATATGAATAGGAGATTGGGATGGAGAGTACAAGGGTGTATCAGATTGTACTTCTTTTCCTACTCTCTGCTTCTTTGGGCTCTCTTGGATGTCAATGGCATCTTTTATCTTCCTTTTTGCTTTGGAGGTAGAGGGCTCCCTTGTTGTAGGCATCAACACTCTATAACTAGATTTCTTGTGCAATGTATAGTCACCAAGAGGGATTGCTCTGGTGGATACAAACCTAATTAGAATCATTCTTTCCTTTTCAGGATTACTTTTAATCACAAACTCCCTCTTTTCTTTTAGAGTCTCCATTACATCCTAAAAGCAAACAATTAAATACTTTATTTTCTTCTCAAAAGGGAAAAAGCTAGGCAATCGGTCATATCTGGCATCAAACTGATGTACAATGTCGAAGGCTTTCTTATAAGCCACCCATTTTTCCTTCCTTAGCTCCTGCTCATCTAGATCAAACTCATTTCTAATGAGGTCTTCAAGAAACTGGAATTGATGGGGTCTACCTCTGCACACTGCTCTCTTTCTAAACATGCCATTGAAGAAGTCTTTTGGATCGACACATCTGGATATTACGGTTGACAAATGATAAGGTTTGAGAAAGTCTTCAAAACAATTACAACCTCCCTTGGTTATTATAAATTTATGGGCTATGGTAACTGTAGGGAAAATAGTCCCTTTACTCATACCTATCAGCTCTGCCTCTTGTACACTACCAATCTATCTGAGGACTTCTGTAATTCCCACTTTGAGAGGGACCTTATAGGGTAACAAAAATGGAGTACATCGGAAACCAAAAACTCTAAAAAACTATTGAGACTGGGTATAAGTATATATCACCCCAATTATGAACAATCTTAATACTCTCTACAAATTCTTTTGGTCTAACAAATTCCAAAAGAACCTTGGGGATTCTTGGGTTATCTGAGAAGAGAAGAGTCCTAATCTTTGATGCAAAATATTTATCAAATTTTAAGAAACTGTCATCATCTCTATCCCATGACAACACAATACTCTATTGTTGCACTGGCATCTTTTCTCCCTCTTTCTCTTTTATGAGGTCTAGTCCACAAGCAAAGTAATCACCACCTTTGAACAAAAATAGATGCATAAGGAGTGAATACCATTCAAAAGACCTATCCACCTTCCCATTCTTTATTCCTATCAACTCCCCATGGATAGCATCAGTAATGAAAGAAGCATAATCAAAGGTTACTACAAGAGAAGGATTCAAAATTTGAGCAATCATTAACAAGTAGTGATTGGGCATATTTGCCTTAGCATCCTTTCCTAAAATCTAGTAGAGTGACCAATACATTCCCTTAGCTCTAAGGGTGAATAGATTCAATGAAAAGGGATCTTGAGTGTTGGGTCCTACAACTATCAACCCACCTATCTTCACAAAAAATTCCTTAAGAGGCCCATTTCTAAGGTGGTTCCTCTGTGCACTGTATATTTGAGCTAATGATTTGAAGTTAATGGGTTCCAGAAAATTGGTAAACTCATTAAGCCCAAAAGAACTTCTAAACTCTTCATTATTGATTTCAATAAGGACTTTCCCATTTATGTCCCTAATGCTTCTTGTGACTGGGTCATAATTATGTGCAATCTAAGTCAATAGATCCATATCCATTAATACTTTTGGAACTACCAACTTCCCTACATCTAACTCCCAGATGCTATTCTATGGGGCTGGAGAATTTCTCATTCCGAATCCAACTTTGAATAACCCCAACCCAGACAACCCAACCTGTGGATCTCTCAACCAGTTGCCCTTATGATTTACATCAGCAGTCTACCACCAAGTTGGAAGAGTTAGAGGAGGTAAACCTGGGGACAGAATCATCCCCTAAGTTGGTATATATTGGAAAGAAACTACCCCCTCATGTCAAGACTAACCTTATTAATTTATTGAAAATGTATAAGCATGTCTTTGCTTGGTCTTATGAAGACCTAAAGGCATATAGACAAGATCTTTTTCAGCATGAAGTTCCTTTACTTCCAGATGCTAAGCCTTTCAGACAGAAACAGAGGCCTATCAATCCCCTGTTAGAAACTAAAATGCAACAAGAGTTGACCAAATTGAGAGAAGGGGGGATTATCAAGCCAATAAGGCATTCTTCTTGGGTCTCCAATCTGGTCCCAGTGAAGAAGAAGAATGGAGACATCAGATTGTGCATAGATTTTAGGAATTTAAATGTTGCTTCCTTGAAAGATAACTACTCATCCCCGAATATCTAAGCCATGCTACAGAGAGTGACAGGATGTGATCTTTTATCCATGATGGACAGTTTCTCAGGATATAATCAAGTGTTGGTAAAGGATTTTGAACAGTTTAAGACAACTTTCACTACTCCATGGGGAACTTATGTATATGTGAGAATGCCATTCAAATTAAAAAATGCAGGAGCCACATTTCAGAGAGCTATGGATGTAGCTTTCAAAGAATTCATTAACATCATCATGGTGGTTTATCAAGATGATCTAACTTGTTTATCTAAGAAGGCTGATGATCATTGTGGACATCTAAAGAAGGTGTTCAATAAAGCCTTGGAATTTGGTGTATCAGTAAATCCCAAGAAATATCATTTTGGGGTCACTGAGGAAAAGCTACTGGGGTACATAGTTTCCAAGGAGGGGGTAAGGATAGACCCTGAGAGAATTGAAACAATCAATAAGGTGTCTAAACCTAAAAATGTGAAAGGTATCCAGTCTTTTTTAGGTAAAGTAAATTTTGTCAGGAGATTCATTGCAAACTTCGCAGAGATAGTGAAGCCTATCATCAAATTGCTTAAGAAGGATACAAAATTTTATTGGGATCAAGAAGCTTCAAAAGCTTTTGCTGAGATTAAGAAGGCAATCTAGGAGGCACCAGTGTTGAAATCTCCTGACTACAGTAAGCCTTTTTTGTTGTTTTCTTTTGCTTCATATCATACGGTGGTTGCAGTATTACTACAAAAGGACAATGAAGGATATGAACATCCCATAGCCTTCTATAGTAAGTCTTTGCAAGCAGTAGAACTAAAATATGAGACCCTGGAGAAACAATCTTATGCCCTAGTTAATGTTGTTAAGGCTTTTAGGCCGTATTTAGTGAATGTGAATATCATTGCCTATGTCCCACATGCTACAGTTAAAGATATTTTGTCTCAGTCTGAGGTTACTAGGAAGAGATGCAGATGGATCAACAGAATTTAGGAATTCAGCTTGGAGATAAAGATCACCAAATTGGTGAGAGGTTTAGGTTTGGCTAAGCTCATGACTAAGTCGGATCTCATGAATGTAGAAATACACAATGTTGAGGTTAGAGATGCTTTGGTCACTAGTATTGAGAGGCAACCCTGGTACACAGAGATAATCCAAATTTTGAGAGGTGCTACACTCTGAGAAGAAATGACATACAATTAGAAAAGAACTCTAAAACTCAAGTCCCAAAAATATGTGCTCATTCAGGGTGATCTTTTCTGGAGGAAAAGAGATGGAGAGTTACTAATGTGTTTGGATGAATTTCAAGCTAAACAGGTGTTGACTGAAATGCATGATGGAGTATGTGGAGGTCACTACTCTGCTAAGACTACTGCTGGTAAGATAATCTAGGCTGGATTCTATTTGGCCCACCTTATTTAAAGATACTCATGCATATGTTCAGAGATGTGACCCATGTCAGACATTCTCATCCAAGCTCAAGTATGAAGGAGCCCTACCCCTAAATCCAGTCTCTGTAGAAGCTCCTTTTGTCTAGTGGGGCATTAATTTTATTGGAGAGATTGTTGAGAGGTCAGGGAGAGGTCACAGATGGATCATAGTGGTCACTGATTATTTCACCAAATGGACAGAAGCCATCCCTACAAGAAGAGCTACTAGTAAAGTTGTCATTGATTTCCTGATGGATAATGTTGTAACACGATTTGGAACACCTGCAAAATTGGTGATGGATAATGCCATGTGTTTCAAATCAGAAGAATTTGTAGGCTTTTGTACTAGTCACGGTATACTCATGTCATACTCTTCACCTTATCACCCTTAGGGGAATGGACAAGAAGAATCTAGCAATAAAAGCCTATTGAATATCATCAAGAAAATCCTAGAAGAGAATAAAAGATCTTGGGATCAAAAACTGAAGTTAGCTCTGTGGGCAGATAGAATAACAGTTAAGAAATCCATTAGAATGTCACCTTTTGAATTAGTCTATGGTGTCCAAGCTAGATTGTTGTTAAATAACCTTCTTCCAGTGTATAAATTTTTGCAAAATGAGGACATGGAGGTATCTGAACCAATGGAAAATAGAATGATCCAAATTGTAGAAATGGAGGAGCTTAGGGCTTCTGCTCATAAGAAAAATCAGAAGATCCAGTTGCAGTCAAAATATCTTTTTGATAAAAGGACATCATTAAGGAAGTTTCAAATTGATGACATGGCTCTTTAGTGGAATGCAAAAGGACAGGATAAGGGAAAGCACAAGAAATTTGAATCACTGTGGATTGGCCCTTTTGTGGTTTGTGACTTAAATGGTAAGGATTCATATTTCTTGAAGAACATGAATGATGAAATGCAAGAATTTCCAGTGCATGGACAATTCCTGAAGCATTATTTCTCTTAATGTCCATGCATGGTAGGTCCTTTGTTTGTACATATTTTGTTCCTTTCCTACTTTTCTATTTTGGTCTGTTTCTCCAGAGTTTTTGAGTTTTCTTGTGTTGACCTTGCGATCAACCATCCCTAGTTAGAGCTGTTGTTACAACTGATTAAAAATGGGCTTTTCTTTTCCCATGATTGGCTATGGTTTGTTGAAATTTTGAATAGGGTGCATTTTCAAATGTTTCAGCTTTGTTTTAGGCCTTAAGGGTTCAAGGTTTTTGATTTTAGATCCTCTAATGTTTGTTTAAAACCCTCTGGTTTCTATTCTTTTGTTACTTTATTCACTTAAGCAATGGGTCATGGGATCGTAGGAAGTGTCCCCCCTTGTCATGTGCCTAGGTGGTCATGTTAATTAATTGCAAAATTTATGCCTTATATGTTTTCTGTTAAAGTTGTCAGGCCTAGTAACTAGTGCGCATCTTGCGGATGGATCTACGGCTTTCGCTATTTTGCTAGGCGAAGTTGCGCGTAGTTTAAAACCAACGAAGTTGCAAAAATGATATGGCATGCCACATAGATGGTCTAGCTGGTTGATGAAAGAAAATAAAATGGCAGCACGAGGCATAAGTCACAACAGTCAGCAGGTCAGGATTAAAGGCTAAAAGGTGGGCTCCAGAGGTGAGTTAGGTCGCCAGTTAGGAGATGACCTGGCAAATATAGCTAATAAGAATTTATTGAGGCCCAGTGGCTTTCTCTCAGCATATGAAAAAGTGACGAGTCAGCTCCAAAAATGACTAGATGCTAGGTGTTCAAAGTGAGTCAGTGGGTCCACCACTCCCGTAAGCCTTTTCAGATGGTCAAATGCCGATCAATTAAAAGATGATCTGATGGCCCACGCTATTTCGCAAGGGTAAGATGCTCGTGCTTTAGACCTTGTGAAATAGAGAGAGTGAACGAGAGCTGTCCATGTGTCATGTTAGATGGCAACATGTCCGGTGACACGTGGTCTAAGAAGAAAGTTGTGGGCCCGCCAAGGTGGAACCGGCGGTATAAAAGAAAGACACGCAGCGAGTATTAAGTTGAATGTGAAGCAAATTTCAAGGCCAATGGTTGGATGCCATGTGGTACCATGTAGCCAATAGAGAAGCAGGACCCAGCGCAGAGCCAAAATTGTTAGTTAGTATAACGCTTGATCAAGTTTCTTTTGATCGGACGGTCAACGCTATTTCGCAGGAACAAGCTGCCTGATAGTTATGCTTCGCAAAGTTGCGAAAGAGCAAAATGAAAGACATGCAGGAACATTGTGACATGTTGGAGCGAAAAATATGAATTCTCTTATGAATTCAATTTTGAAGGGACGACCGAAGCATGTGAAATCAATGTTGTAGTTAAGACCCTGAGTACAATATTTGATTTCCTATCAACTAGATGAGGATATCTTTTAAAGAATTTGTGCAGAGGAGTGGATGCAGAGCTAGTTTCTTCAGGTACAGAGCAAGTCAGTTTAGTTGCAGAGAAAATTCCTTCAAGTTGAGAATAGGTTTTCTCATACTCTTGTGTAGCAATTCCTGTGTGGTGTGTTTTAGATAAGATAATTGATTCGTCACATAGTTGTCTACGAGTGGTATTCATTTCTTGTGTTTTTTAAATGGATCCTAAAAGAGAATTTTCTAGCAAAGTTAATTATTCAGAAAGGAGTGTCTGTGATGATTTTTTAGAACAGTTGATGTTGTCAACTAATCAGGCATCAAAGGCAAAAGAATTAGTGCCTAGAGCTCCTCGTTTAAAGATAGGAGAAGGACTGTATGACAAGGGTAACTATTTGAGAGACCCACAGGTTGGATTGTCTGGGTTGGGGTTATTTAAGATTGGATTTGGAATGAGAAATTTTCTAGCCCCGTAAAATAGTATTTGGGAATGAGATGTTGGGAAATTGGTAGTCCCAGGGGTATTTATGGACATAGATTTTTTGACCCAAATTGCACTCAACTATGATCCAGTCACAAGAAGCATTCAGGATATAAATGGGAAAACCCTTGTTGAGATTAATGCTGAAGAATTCAGTAAAGCTTTTGGGCTTAATGGGTTTACCAATTTTCTAGAACCTATAAATTTCACATCATTAGCTCAAATTTACAGTGCACAGAGGAGTCATCTCAGGAATGGGCCTCTCAAGGAGTTTTTTGTGAAGATAGGTGGGTTAATAGTTGTAGGACCCAACACACAAGAGCCCTTTTCATTAAGTATGTTCACCCTAAGGGCAAAAGGAATGTATTGGGCACTTTGCCAAGTTTTGGGAGAAGATGCTGAAGCAAATATGCCGAATCATTACCTGTTAATGATTGCTCAGATTTTGAATCCTTCTCTTGCAATTACATTTGATTATGCTTCTTTCATTGCTGATGCTATCCATGGAGGGTTAATAGGAATAAAGAATGGAAAGGTTGATAGGCCTTTCGGATGGTACTCACTCCTGATGCATCTATTTCTTTTCAAAGGTGGTGATTACTTTGCCAGTGGACTGGACCTTGTCAAGGAGAAAGGAGAAAAAATGTCGGTACAATTATGGAGTACTATGTTATCATGGGATAGAGAGGATGCCAGTTTCTTGAAGTTTGACAAATACTTTGCATCCAAGATCAGGACTCTCCTCTGCTCGGAGAACCCAAGAATCCCCAAGGTTCTTCTGGAGTTCATAAGACCAAAAGAATTTGCAGAGAACATAAAAATTGTTCACAATTGGGGTGACATCTACTTGTATCCAATCTCGATAGTTTTCAGAGTGTTTGGTTTTAGAGGCACCCCATTTTTTCTACCTTACCAAGTCCCTCTCAAAATGGGAATTGCAGAGATCCTTAGACAAATTGGTGGTTTACAAGAGGCAGAGTTGACAAGCAGGGGTAAAGGGACTATTTTCCCTACAGCTACCATAGCCCACCAATTTGTAATAACAAAGGGAGGTTGGAATTGCTTTGAGGATTTTCTCAAGCCTTATCATTTGTCCACTGCAGTGTCCAGGTGTGTTGATCCAGAAGACTTCTTCAATGACATGTTTAGAAAGAAAGCAGCATGCAGAGGTAGGCCCCATCAATTTCAGTTTCCTGAAGACCTCATCTGAAATGAGTTTGATCTAGATGAGTAGGAGCTAAGGAAAGATAAATGGTTGGCTTATAAGAAAGCCTTGGATTTCATGCATCAGTTTGATGCCAGCTATGACCCATTCTCTAGCTTTTTCCCACTAGAGGAGAAAATAAAGTTTTTAATTATTTGCTTTGAAGATGTGATGCAGACCCTGAAGGAGAAGAGGGAAGTTGTAATCAAAATCAACCCTAAAAAGGTGAGAATGATCTTAAGTAGGTCAACTTCTAGCAAAGTAATCCCTCCTGGTGATTATACACTACATAAGAAATCCAGTTATAGTGTGTTGATGCCTACAACAAGGGAGCCCTCTACCTCTAAAGGAAAGAGGAAGATACAAGATGTCATTGACATCCAAGAAAGCCCAAAGAAGCAAAGGGTAGGGAAAGAAGTATAATCAGATACACCTTTGTATTCACCATCCCAATCCCCTATCCATGTAGGAAATGAGTAAGAAGCAGCTGAGCAACTCCTACAGTTAGGTAGTCTAGGGGAAATTGCCTACACTTATGATGAACTGGAAGAAGGGATGCTAGAAGAACCCCTTACTACTGAAATGGATATTACCACCACTAAACTCAAAGGCCAGGAGTGGGATCCTGAGATAAAGCAGGCAACTAATGCCTTCTTGGCTGACAACAATTTTGTCACATCAGAAGCATTTATGCAGTTTATATGGAAACAAAGCATAGATAAATATAATGCTAGATGTGAAAAGAGAAAGGCTGAGAAGCCTAATAAAGATCCAGCCTTGGTTGAAGAGGAAATAAAGAAAGAGATGATGGAAGAGTTCAAAACCATCACCCCTGAGCAAGGGAGAGATATGGTAGCACAAGCTGGAGTGCTTATTCTACCCGAGTGGGATATAGCAGATGCCTTGGTACTAGACGCAATGAGGAAGGAGACCAAACCCATGGAGGGGATTACTTTCAATAAGGATAATGCTACACTCATCATGTGGTCTCTCAAGAGAAATGAGAGTAAGAAAAGCAAAGACACCCCAGGGTCAAGTTACCTTGGTGGGATGATGGTGAAGAGAGTGCAGAGTACAAGGGTAGTGGAAGCTGCTAGCACTGTGTTAGAGACTACAAAATTTAGTGTTGCAGTAGCAGAAAAGGAAGCCAAAGAGAAAGAGGCCCTCCAAGTCAAGTTGGAAATAGTTTTGAAGGCCTATAACAATGCTAAGGAGGAGGTAAGAGGTAAAGATAGCATCATTGCTAAGCTGCAGAGCCAATTGACCGGACAATACCATCAAGGTGAGTCTTCAACACTGATGATCTCCTCTTCTCCTACAAGACCTCCACCTACTAGCCCTATCATTGAGTTTCCACCATCTCCAACACCCTCCAGCTCTCAAATGGTTGAAATTACTCCTCAAGAATTAGAAAACTTAAAACAAGCTCAGGCCTTATATGCAAAGAAGTATGAAGAGAGAGTAAGGGCTAAAATTTCTAGTTTTGTAGATACAATAAATGCCTCATTTCTCTACAACAATGTAGGTAAAATTATGGATATATGGAATGAACTCAGGGGAGACAGGGCCATTTTGACACCTATTTTTGACAAATGGAGGCCTAGGAAGCAAGATTTAGAGTTTATGTGTGTATCCTATGATGAAGCAAGGGCCAATCCCATCATTAAATCCACTTCTGACGTCACTAAAGTCTTAGTACAATTAGCAGCAAAGGTGGATACTGTTGATAGGAAGGTTAGTTTGTGCAAAAAGGAGTACACTAATCAAGTTTTTGAGTTGCTCCCAGGAGTTTTTGCTAGCCTGGATCAATTAAAAGACAAACAAATGTGGCTTAAGGAGATAGAAGCTAAATTGTCAACAAGAGTTAAAGGAATTATTGATCTAGATGATGCTTCTTTCTTTGTTTTGACAATACAAGAGATAGAGAAAATTAAGTCACATTATGGTTTTCTCAATTCAGAAGTCAACAAAATGAGAAATTCTTGGAAAAGGTTGACTAAGACTAAGGATAAAGTGATTAATTTCTCATGGCCGACAGAAGAGGTATATGATGAGTGGACAACTAAATATGCTACCCATGATCCAAAACAGTTGGAGAGTGCCCCTGAAAAGGTAGAAGAGGTTGCAACTGAACAGCCTGCTAAAGAAACTGCAGAGGCCGAAAAGAGCTTGTAACTGTTTTTGCGAAAAGCTTGTAACCTCTTTAATTTGAAAGAAATGATTGTAACAAACTCTCCTCAAGAAGCCCGAAGCTTTGTGCATCCATGTTGTTATAAATGGATACCATGACTAGAGAAAAAAGGATCGCAAAAGAATTGTAAGAAAACGCTGCAGAAATTTATCTGAGCTTTTCTAAGTCTAATGGAGAATATTCAAAAACTTCTTGTAATATTTCTTGAACTTAATATCAATATACAGACCATCAGTTTTGAGTGAAGCTTTGTGTTGTCTTCAAGTGTGTTTACAATTTGTTTACTATTTTCATTCTGAATAATCCAAGGTTGTTCTATTTGAATGGAATTGCAAAGCAATTTTAGTAGAAGTGTTCGTGAGCTTTTCTCTTTAGGAGGGAAATTAAAGATGCGGGGATCACTCATACCAGCAAACTCTTTGGAAGAGACTTTGAATTTTGATGATCATAGCTTAATTTGGAATGCATAAATTCTTGTAGGTGTCATGCATATACAAGGATTAATAAAAACCAAGCCAATGGGATGCATAAAGATATTTTGTTTCAGGAGTATTATCTAAGTTTAGATGACTCTGTGACCTTGGATAAGGCACTGGTATTGATTGAAGTTTTTTATTGCATGTTTTGTTGATCAAAATGCTGATTTTAGTATAATTTCAAGGTGAATAGATCCACTGGTTTTCTGGATTGGTTTGCTGTGGGTTTATGTTTGAAAGTGTGAATTCAATTCATGAAGGTATACCCACCTGGGCTCTGAGTAAGTCCGAAGTGTAGAAGGTTCAATCAAACCTTGTCATATGTTGTCTTGAGAATTTCCTTATCTTTGATTTCTCTTCTGCATCGAGTTCAATCATATTATTTTAAGGATGTTAAAGAGAATCAGATTTTGAAGACAACAGGCTTTATCCTTCGAGCACTTCTCCTTCACAAAATCGTGCCAGACATTAGATGGAATTCTAACTGCTCGGTGTTTAACTCTTACCGAAACCATCAACATCTTCATTAACTGCCCCTTTACCTTGACTACTAGCAGTCTTTCGCTATTTCGCGAAGCTTAAACAACTTTCAACTTTGGGCCACGAAACAACAGGAAGAGATGGATCAGATCGGAGATGACCATCCTTTAAGGGAAACCCTTTATGCTTGCTTTACTTATGCCGCCTTTTCATTGGTTACTCGCTACCACGTGGCAATCAACCATTGGTTTTAGAAAACCGTTCAAGCCTAGTTCAACATTAGCCACATGTCCCTCCCTTTTACCGCCAGTTACACCTTGGCGGGCCCTCAACTTCTTCTGAAACCATGTGTCCATGGACACGTCACCATCTTGCATGACACCTGGATGAACCCTTTTTACTTTCGCTATTTTGTGAAGCATATCCTTTGAGCATGTTGTAACCGTGAAATAACGTCGGCCATTGGATCAAAACGAAGTTGATCCTCCTTTAACCTCATGCTTTATCTGTCTTTGGGGATGAAAAACCTTTTCGCCATTTCGCAGGGCATAAAACATGAGCACTTTACCTTTGTGAATTCACGCGGGCCGTTAGATTATTTTTTACTTACTCAATGATTAATCATCTGAACTAACTCCGGTAGACGTGGGCCCATTGACTCAACCTCAAACACCTAGCATCTAGTCGCTTTCAAAGTTGACATGTCAATCTTTCATTTGCTGAGAGAAAACATTGGGTTCCACCTCATCCTTGCCACCTGTATCTGCTAGGTCACCTCTTACCCCATGGCATGACTCACCTCTGGGACCCACCTTTTAACCCTTAGACCCTCCTTGTTGACTATTGTGGCCTTTGCCACATGCCATCATCTTACTCTCCCTCTCGACCAGCTAGACCGTCTACTTGGAGTACCATGTCATTTCGCCACTTCGCGAAAGCTAACTATCGAGCATCTTCATCCTGTGAAACAACATGAACTATCAGATCAGATCAGACTTGATCACCCTTTAGTCATTTAGAAAGTCTTCGCTACAGGGTCCCACCAAACTCTTTCACCATTTCGCGAAAGGTATTTCACTTGCAAGTTCAGGCTGTGAAATAATGCCAGCCGTTGGATCTTGGACAAGATGAAGCCTCTTTAAACTGGACCAAAAGCACCATTTAGAATGCTTCTCCCTTTCGCCATTTCATGAATCTTAAACCATGTGCAACTTTGCCTAATGAAATAGCGAAAACCATAGATCTATCAGAGAACTACGCACAACTTACGGGGCCCGACAACATTAGGAAGAAAATACATAAGGCATACATTTTTCAATTAATTTGACAACCACCTAGGCAAATGACAAGGGGGGGACACTTCTTATGACCCCAAGACCCATTACTTAAGTGGATAAAGTAATGAAGGAATAGAAACCAGAGGGTTTTTTGATAAAACATTGAACGATTTAAAATTAAAAGCCTAAACCCCTAGGACCTAACACAGAGCTGAAGCAATAGATAGCGTGTCTAATTCAAAATTTAAAAAACTTAGCCGACTGTGGGAAAGGAAAACCCATTTATTAAATAGTGATAATAGCGGCTCTAACTGGGGATGGTTGATCGTAAGGTCAACACAAGAAAACTCAGAAACTCTGGAGAAACAGACCAAAACATAGACCCAAACAAAACAGCAGGAAAGAAACAAAATATATACAAATAAAGGACCTACTATGCATGGACATCAAGAGAAATAATGTTTCAGGAATTGTCCATGCACTAGAAATTCCTATATTTCATCATTCATATTCTTCACAAAATATGAATCCTTACCACTTAAGTCACAGACCACAAAAGGGCCAATCCATAATGATTCAAATTTTTTATGCTTTCCCTTATCCTGTCCTTTTGCATTCCACTGAAAAACAATGTCATCAATTTGAAACTTCCTTAATGATGTCCTTTTATCAAAAAGGTATTTGGACTGCAATCGGATCTTCTAGTTTCTTTTTTGAGCTAAAGCTCTAAGCTCTTCCACCTCCACAATTTGGATCATTCTATTTTCCATAGGTTCCGATAACTCCATGTCCTCATCTTGCAAGAATTTGTAAACTGGAAGAAGATTATTCACTGGCAATCTGACCTGAGTACCATAAACCAATTCAAAAGGTGACATTCCAATGGCCTTCTTGACTGTTATTCTATCTGCCCACAAAGCTAACTTCAGTTTTTGATCCCAAGATCTCTTATTTTCTTCTAGGATTTTCTTGATGATATTCAAAAGGCTTTTATTGCTGGATTTTGCTTGTCCATTCCCCTGAGGGTGATAAGGTGAAGAATAAGACATGAGTATCCCATGACTGGTACAAAATCTACAAACTCTTCCGACCTGAAACTCATGGCATTGTCCATTACCAATTTACTAGGTATTCCAAACCTAGTTATTACATTATCCATCAGGAAATCAATGACAAATTTACTTGTAGCTCTTCTTGTAGGAATAGCTTCTATCCATTTGGTGAAATAGTCAGTGGCTACTATGATCCATCTATGACCTCTTCCTGACCTCTCAACAATCTCTCCAATAAAATCAATGCCCCATTGGACAAAAGGGGCTTCCACTATGACTGGATTTAGGGGTAAGGCTCCTTCATACTTCAGCTTGGATGAAAACTTCTGACATGGGTCACATTTCTGGACATATGCATGTGAATCTTTGAATAAGGTAGGCCAAAAGTATCCCACCCGGATTATCTTACTAGCAGTTGTCTTAGCAAAGTAATGACCCCCACATACTCCATCATGCATTTCAGTCAATACTCATTTAGCCTGGAATTCATCAAAAAACATTAGTAATTATCCATCTCTTTTTCTCCATAATAGATCACCTTGAATGAGCACATATTTTTGGGACTTGAGTTTCAGAGTTCTTTTCTGATTATGTGTCATTCCTTCTGAGAATGCAACATCTCTTAGGAATCAGACTATCTCTAAGTACCAAGGTTGCCTTTAAATGCTAGTGACTGAAGCATCTCTGACTTCAACATTATGTATTTCTACATTCATAAGATTAGACTCAGTCATGAGCTTAGCCAAACCTAAACCTCTTACCAATTTGGTGATCTTTATCTCCAAGTCAAATTCTTGAATTCTATTAATCCATCTGCATCTTTTCCCTGTAACCTCAGACTGGGACAAAATATCCTTAACTGTAGCATGAGGGACATAGGCAATGATATTTGCATTTACCAGATATGGCCTAAAAGCCTTGACATCTTTAACCAAAGCATAAGCTTATTTTTCCATGGTTTCATATTTTAATTTTGCTTCTTGCAAAGACTTGCTGTAGAAAGCTATGGGATGTTCATATCCCTCATTGTCCTTTTGTAACAACACTGCAGCTACTGTATGATATGAAGCAAAAGAAAACATAGAAAAGGGCTTATTGTAATCAGGAGATTTTAACATTGGTGCTTCCTAAATGGCTTTCTTAATTTCAGCAAAAGCCTTTGAGGCTAATTGATCCCAACAAAATTTGGTATCCTTCTTGAGTAACTTGACAATAGGCTTCACTATCTCTACAAAGTTTGCAATGAATCTTCTAACAAAATTTACCTTGCCTAGAAAGGACTGAATACCTTTTACATTCTTTGGTTCAGACACCTTGTTTATTGCTTCAATTCTTTCAGGGTCTATCCTCACCCCTTCTTTGGAAACAATATGTCCCAATAGTTTTCCTTCAGTGACTCCAAAATGACATTTCTTGGGATTTAGTGACACACCGAATTCCAAGGCTTTATTGAACACCTTTTCCAAATGTCCACAATGATCATTAGCCCTCTTAGAAAAACAAGTTAGATCATCTTGATAAACCACCATGATGATATTGATGAATTCTTTAAAGGCTACATCCATGGCTCTCTGAAATGTAGCTCCAACATTTTTCAATCCGAATGGCATTCTCACATAGACATATGTTCCCCATGGAGTAGTGAAGGTAGTTTTAAACTGTTCAGATTCCTTCACTAACATTTGATTGTATCCTAAAAAACCATCCATCATGGATAAAAGATCACAACCTGTTACTCTCTGCAGCATGGCT
The DNA here is from genome assembly GCF_030272615.1 of Cryptomeria japonica. Lineage (NCBI taxonomy): Eukaryota > Viridiplantae > Streptophyta > Pinopsida > Cupressales > Cupressaceae > Cryptomeria > Cryptomeria japonica. The sequence continues at coordinate 140,853,304 of NC_081412.1, read as the reverse complement.
TCCATATTTGGGGAAGAGTAGTTATCTTTCAAAGAAGCTACATTTAGATTCCTAAAATCCACACACAATCTAATGTCCCCATTCTTCTTTCTTACTGGGACCAAATTGGAGACCCATGAAGAATGTCTTATAGGTTTAATAATCCCCCCTTCTCTAAGTTTAGTTAACTCTTGCTGCATCTTAGTTTCTAATAGGGGATTAATGGGTCTCTATTTCTATCTGAAAGGCTTAGCATCTGGAAGTAAAGGAACTTCATACTGAAAATGATCTTGTCTATATGCCTTTAGGTCTTCATAAGACCAAGCAAAAACATGTTTATATTTCCTCAATAAATTAATAAGGTTATTCCTGACATGAGGGGGTAATTTCTTCCTAATATATACTAACTTAGGGGATGATTCAGTCCCCAGGTTTACCTCCTCTAATTCTTCCAACTTGGTGGTAGACTGCTAATGTAAGTGACTGTCATTGTAATTGAACATGCTTTCCAGCTCTACTAGCCCTTTAGGTATTTCATTGGTTTCCAACTGGACCAAATCATTTCCAAACACTATTTCCCTATTATCAACCACCTCCACTAGTGCATTGCAATCAATCTTCTGTCCATCATAATCATCAACACATTGAATGAACCTAAGAATGTCTTCATCATCAGCAAAAACTTTCCAATTGTACACATTATCAGGAATAGCAGGCCTAGATTTTATTTCCACAGTGGAAATACCGGTTAGTGTTGCATCATCATTTTTCAAGGCAACATTAGCTATGAAATATGCCATAATGTTCTTTGATCGCTCTATCCAATTGATAGAAAATGCACTAAAATTCTCAATAACATCCCAAATTGCATGTTTATATCTTTTCAATCTATCATTCTTGGACGCATACTTGGATCTTACCTGAGATACAACCAGTTCTAAATCCCCTAACACTGTCAATAGCTGGATTCCATGCTTCTTTGCAACCTCAAGCCCCAACAATAGAGCTTCATACTCTGTAGTATTATTTGTGCACTGGAAGGCCAATAAGAATGAATACTTAAAGGTTATACCTGATGGGGATACAAAAAGAACCCCTACTCTAGATCCTTCTTTGGAGCAAGCTCCATCAAAATACATCTGCCATAATCCATATTGTTGTGCTTCTAATTCGAACACAATGGGGTCAATATTCTTCAATTGGGGTAAAATTGGTTGAAGTCTAAAGTTATCAAGATCTACATCAATCATACAATTGAGCATATTAGGGTCTACATTTTCAATTACCCTAGGAGCACGTGGCTCTCTGTACAATTTGACCTCATTTCCATTGATTGGAATAGTGGCATAGGATAAGTCCAGTTGAACATTTCCTCCTGCTGCTACTGCCCATTGCCTAGATAGTAACATACCATAATGGGGCTTGGTATCAGTAACAATAACATCCATTTTATAAGTTGCCTCAAGGAATGCCGCTATTTTTACCTCAACATCTTTCATTGTACCTATCACAAGTACTTCCCTATTATCCATAGCATAACATTTTCCATATATAGTAGTTACTGACAGTCCTAATTCTTTCATAACACTATAAGGCATTACATTAGTAGCAACTCTTGAATCTATCATGCAATTTTTTATCAACTGGTTGTTTACTAACAAAGTAACATAGAAAGGATCTACCTGTGAAGGCTCTTGAGTGATAGTGGTTCCAACATAAACCTCTGGGGTCTGGAACTCTTGATCCTTTCCAATTCTAGCTGAAGCGGTGGGTAAGATTGTGTCACTATCAGATATACTAGAGAATAAAGACAAAGTTGCATCCCTATGTTCTTTATTCTTCAGTTATTCTACTAATGGGACAATGACCTTCATCTGAGTAAGAGCTTGAGCCATGTCAAATGTAGAACTATTGCTTATTTCAGTACTAGCTCTAACCCTTTCTATCTTGAGCTGACTTGCCTTTTTCACTGTGGCAGCTCCTTGTATTTCACTAGTGTTTTTATCATTTGTGCTCTTGGGTACATCTTTAACTTGTTCCCCTTTTTCTTGACCAATCTTAGGAATAGTATTAGCACTACTTTCTGCCCCCTTTTGAGTGACCTCTTTTATGAACATGGAACCAGGTTCACCCTGATCAGTGTCCCTCTTAGTGCTCCTCAAGTTATAGTTGTGTTTCGCTTTAGCAATGGCAGCCTTAGTGAGATTTTTAACTTCTTCCTTACTAGGCCTTCTAAGATGAACTTCTTCATCCTCAATTGTTACCACATTCAATGTAGGATGCCAATCTAAGGTTAGTTGTCCTTGAACAAACCTTTCATTATCTAGCACATCACTATATTCACTTTGTACAGACTCCTCATCACTTTCTATGATGGTTTCAAACATATTGATATCAAGCTCAGCTTCTTGTCTCATAGATTCATCAAGAGCCTAAGCCACTGCACACTAATGAGAAGAATGTGGTCCATCATAAGCAATACATCAAAGAGTATTTTCTATATTATGGACATTTTTCCCTTTCAAGAGATCTGGAGTGTCCTGATTTTGGGTAGTTTTAGGCTTCTCATTTTTGGGTTTGCCATCTTTCCAGTTGGTATTATAGGGCATGTCATGCAATCTAGGGGGTCTATCTTGCCAGTTATAATGAGGTTTGTCATTTTTGTTTACCTTGGCAGTCAGATCCTTCATTGCAATAACCAACTTCTCTATCTTATCTTCCTCTTTAGCAACTTTATTAGTTTGTTGTTTTGCTTCTTGCCATAATCTACCATCTATTCTTCTTCCTAACTTCCTGGATGCTTTTCTATTACTTTCTACATTAATGGCAATTCTAAAAGCATCTCTCAAGTTATGTGGATTCTTATCTCTTAGGATATATGCCATCTTAGAATCAAATGCATTGTAGTAGGTATTTAAACACATGTTATCATCTAATCTCATCACTTGATACAATCTGTGCATGGCCTTTTGGAATCTGGCATTGAAGTTAGTGACCATTTCATTATCAGACATTCTGATGTTATTGAATTCATTGAGCATGAAGCTCACATTAGTCTTATCACCATACTGCTCTTGGAAATAATTTTTAAAATCCCCCCATGACCCTATGCTATTAACTGGAAGACCTATGTACCAATCTCTTGCATCATCAACCAAGGATTGAAAAAACAGTTCCATGATAACATCCTCATCTACTATCTCATAGTCATTTATTAGGTCCTCAAAAGATTTCAAATGTTCCTCAACACTAATTGCATTGTTCCCAGCAAATTTATGGAGTTTGTCTCTTAACTCAGTAGGAACATGATTGGGATATCCAGGGATCCCATCAAAAAACAATTGTCTATATTGTTCTAAATTGATTGGTCTCCTTTGAAAAGGGGTAATAGCATTATTGTTTCCCATGGTCATCCTAACTTTTGGAATTGGAGACTGAGATACTTGGGTGTACTGACTATTCACAAGGATTTGACTCACCGAGGCTATATTAGCAGGCACTGTGGGTTGAATCTTAACCAGGGGAAGGGAAACCTATTGAGGATCAGGCTTACTAAGGTCTTCTGATGGAAATGTGATAGGAGGAGCCTTTAAGTAACTAATTTTTCTTTTTACTTCCTGATTTGCCACTTCCAATTCAACTTTCTCTAGTTCCATTTGGAGATCCTCTTTTTCTTTCCTCATTCTCTCCATTTCTCTCTCATGTGCTAACAACCTACGAGAAATCTCCTCTGCAGTTTTAGATTCAATTCCATCATCCACCCATTTCTATTTTCCTTTATCCACATTAGTCTTAGGAAGCTGAGAATCACTAAATACTTCCCTGTTTGGTTGGACTACTGACCTATATGTTTGCTTGGCTTTAGGGATCAGGATTTTTCTAATCACAGGGCCTTCCTCATCACTCTTTTCTTTTTCCTTAGCTAGCACTTCAAGATCAGCTATTTGTCTAAGAAGCCTATCTCTTTCCATTAATTTAGCTTTGACTTCCTTCTCTTTATTTGCTTCCTTTAGGGCTCTTGAAGAGATTTGATGGTGAACTCTTTTATTCAGATCTTCAATTTCTTGGGATACTTTATCTTCATCGGGGAAATTTTCCTCAGAATTTGATATGTTGACTTGATCTATGTCAATTAAACTAATGTTTCCATCAATTGTTCTAGGCACAGAGTGTCTAATTGCATTTGAACTGGTCCTATCTCTTGCAAAAACACAAACATGGGATAAATCTTGATTTAAAACATGTGCATTATCAATATTTCCAAACAATCCAGAATGGAAGCCTAATATATCTTGTTCAAAATCTCTGGAAGAAGAATTAGACTTTGCATAAATAGGTCAATTAGGTATCTTACCAGTATTATTATTCTTTTGTACCCAAGCAGCATTTGATGGCTCATGTAACACTGATCTCTTTTGGTCTCTTTGTGACTGCTCAGGCAAACCCTCTTGCAAACATTCACAAGGATGCTTCTTCATGAATGATCTGGTGTTTTTTCCTCCTTGCATTATGCTTGTTCTCCTTTTAGAATGATTTATAATTCACAAGGACTAGTTCCAATATAATAGAGTCGCCACCCACAAGAATCTGAGAATTATGAAAACAAGCTTTAGAATAATACGCAGGAATTCAAGACACGCAATGATTTTTCTTACAACTTAAGCACAAATCTGCATTTGGATCCTTAATGTGACTCTCCCCAACACAATAGCCACTTTTGTTGTCTTCAAAATTTGATTCACTCCAACATCCTTATAATAAAATGATTAAACTTTGTGCAAAAGAGATATTAAAAGGAAGGAAACTCTTAAGACAACATATGACAAGGTTTGATTTAATCTTCTACACTTCGGACCTACTCAGAGTCCAAGTAGGTATACCTTTGTGAACTAAATTCACACTTTCAAAAGATAAATCCATAGCAAACCAGTCCAGAAAACCAGTGGATCTAATCACCTTGAAACTAACTGAAATAAAGGAATGAAAATTATACTCATATTCAATATTTTGACCTACAAAACATGTAATAGACAACTTCGATCTATACCAGTGCCTTATCCAAGGTCACAGAGTCATCTAAATTCAAACAATACTCCCCAAACAAAATATCTTTACACATCCCATTGGCCCAACTTCAGTTAATCCTTATATATGTCTGACACACATGAGAATTTATGCATACCAAATCAAACTATGCTCATCAAGATTCAAAGTATCCTATAGAGAATTTACTGGTAGAAGTGATCCCCGCATATTTAATTTCCCTCCTAAAGAGAAAAGCTAGCAAACACATCTACTGAAAGTTGCCTTACAACCCTATTCAAAAAAAATAACCTTTGATTATTCAGAATGAAATAGTAAACAATTGCAAACACATTTGAAGATGACACAAAGTTTTACTCAAAACTGATGGTTTGTATATTGATATATTCTTTAAGAAAGTATTACAAAAACTTTTGAATATTCTCCATTAAACTTAGAAAAGCTCAGATATAAATTTCTGCAGCGTTTTCTTAGAATTCTTTGCGATCAATCTTTCTATTAGTCCTGGTATCCATTTATAACAATATGGATGCACATAGCTTAGGACTTTCCTAGGAGAATTTGTTACAATCATTTCTTTACTAGAAGAAGTTACAAAACTTTTTACAAAAAATAGTTACAAGTCCTTTTCGACCTCTGCAGCTTCTTCTACTTGTTGTCCGGTTGCAACCTCTTCTAATAGTTCAAGAGCACCCTCTAAATGCTCTACATCTTGGATGGCATATTTTCTTGTCCATTCTTTGTACACATCATTAGTTGGCCATGTGAAGTTAATCACCTTTGCCTTAGTCTTGGTCAACCTTTTCCAAGAATTTCTCATCTTGTTGACTTCTGAATTGAGAAAACCATAATGAGATTTAATTTTCTCTATCTCCTGAATTGTCACAACAAATAAGGAAGCATCATCTAAATCAACAATTCCTTTTATTCTGGGTGACAGTTTGGCCTCTAATTCCTTGAGCCACACTTGTTTGTCCTTCAGTTGATCTGGGCTAACAAAAACTCCTAGGAGCAATTCAAAAACCTGATCAGCATACTCCTTTTTGTACAAGTTAATTTTCCTATTAGCATTGTCCACCCCTTCTGCTAATTTTACTAAGTCCTTGGTGGTGTCACAAGTGGATTTGATGATAGGATTGGCCCCCACTTCATCGTAAGATACACAAATAAGCTCCAAGTCCTGCTCTCTAGGCTTCCACTTGTCAAAAATAGGTGTCAAAATGGCCTTATCTCCATTAAGCTCATTCCACATATCCAAAAATTTTCTTATATTATTATATAGCAGTGAGGCACTCATTGTATCTGCAAAACTTGAAATAGTATCCCTTACTCTTTCCTCATACTTCTTTGCATATAAGGCCTGAGCCTATTTTAAATTCTTTAACTCTTGAGGAGTGATCTCAATCATTTGGGAGCTAAAAGGTGTTGGAGATGGTGGGAACTCAATGATGGGGCTGCTAGGTGGAGGTCTTGCAGTAGAAGAGGAGATCATCAGCGTTGAAGACTCACCTTGATGGTATTGTCCTGTCAACTGGCTCTACAACTTAGTAAATATGCTATCCTTACCTCTTACCTCCTCCTTAGCATTGTTATAAGCCTTCAAAATTGTCTCCAACTTGACTTGGAGGTCTGCCTTTTCCTTAGCTTCCCTTCTTGCTACTGCAACACTAAATTTTGCAGTTTCTAGCACAATGCTAGCAGCTTCTACCACCCCTGTGTTCTACACTCTCTTCACTATCATTCCACCAAGGTAGCTATGAGGCCTCACCTCGACTCAGTCTGACATTTCAGTGATTTTTATATTGAGGCTATTATGGATACTTTATTTTGATGCATTTTGGAATTTAGAACTTATATGATTTCAGGATTTGGATAACATTGCTATATTGATGATTTATTTATATGCTTTATGAGATAGAACACCACATGATTGTTAGATAAGATGATATTGTGGTAATAAATGTCATTATTGAATTTGTAGGACTTTACTATGATAATAGTCATAAGTTTATGAGATTTAGGATGAATTGCTTATGTGAAATTGCTAGGACAAAGGATGTATTTAATTTGTGCAGATGTAAATTATATGCAAGTGATGATGTGTATTATTATTCCTTTGAATTATATTATATGTGAATATTTGAAAGTACTAATGTGTAAATTGAGATGTGCAGGAAGTTATCCATGTGACCATGGAAAATTTACGGAGAACCAAACCTAGACTTATGTATGTTCGTAAGCTAGGGGTTGTCTATTTGGAGAGACAACACCCCATTTGTGTTGTATTTTATTCGTAACAGTATATGTTGCATGTGTGTTAAGTGTATTTAATTTACTTGTGTAAAATCCACAAGAGACGATTTCATGTTTTAAATTGTAAAAGTGTTTCTTTGTGTCACTTGACACATGTGTGGATTTAAGTTTAAATTTTATTTTTGTCTCTTGGTGGGAAAGTGCTCAACTATAGTTTTTTCAATTAATGTAATGTGATGTTATAAATACCTTGGGTAAAGAATCTTTGGGGTGGTCAACATAGGTTTGACCCGAAAATAAATTTCAGAGGGGTTTAAAATGGGTTAAATGAACACCTAGGGATAGTTTAATAGGGTTTCCTAAAACCCATAAGGTATACCTAAGGGTTAGGGGTAATTTTAGGCAAGTTTCTACTCCTAAGTGACCTTTTAGACACCCTAAAATTTGACTTTTCTGAGTTGTGCGAAAATTGAAATTAGAAGTTTGAACCTAGTTGTAAACTTTCCTTTTCAAATGAGAGTTCTCTTTCCCATTCTATCTCACCTTCCTCTTTAGTTTTAAGAAACTTGTGAGAACTGAGAGAATGAGCTTCTTAAGCAAGAATTTGAAAATTTGAGGGTAATCACCCACTCTCCATTTTTGGAGACAAGAGAAATTTTGAAAAGAATAGAATAGATTGGAATAGTAAAATTTGGCTAAGGGTAGAAGGAGAAGATCCGTGGAATTGGGCAGCTCTTCCTCAACCATACTAACCTACCTTTGGGCAGATTAAGGTTGGTTACATTCTTCTTAAAATGACTTCTTTTTTGCATGTGTTTGAAAGTTTGTTGGTGTAAGAAATCTGTTTCCTTGTATGTTCTGTTTGGGTATTTCATTTGGTGTTTGTATTTTGTTTTGTAAATGTTTTGGGAGTCTTCAAGACCTCTTACTCTTGGGAGAGAGGAGGATCTTGTGGGTGGTAGCAGTGACAACCCTCGAGTGAGAGACTATCATTTTGAGAGTGATCACAAGGGATTTTTGTGTGACCCTTGTTGCATGGCCTATTTGTGCAATGGGGGTCATAAGGAGGGATATAAGGCTAGAATGCCTTGGGGGGCATAAGGAATAAGGGGTTGAGATTCTTGATGTATTTGTTGTGCCATGAGGTGGCTACATGTTTTCCATACTTGTAGTTCTCCTCGGGGTATTGGTCCACTACCACTCTTAAAAAGGTCATCACCAAAGTGTGGTGCAGTGTAGCCGGAATGGGAGTGTGTTTGAAATCTGTGTGTATTTTGTCTTCTATGTGTTTGCATGTTTGTATCCCATCTAGGGCTTGGTTCTTCGAGCTCGGGGGTGGCTACTAGTTAGCCTAGTCTGGGAGGTGAGCATTCCATGGTCATAGTTTGATTTAAAATGCAGGTTGTCGGAAGAAAAGAATTAGGATGAGTGGAAGGTTGCAGGAGTTTTGTGCAGAAATCTATTTGTCAATGTAATGATTTATTTGAAAAAGTCCTCATTTATTAATAATGAGGGACCTATTTGTAAAATGACAAGCCTTTTAAAAGTATTATAAAGAAATGTAGTAACTTAGTTTCTGTAGCAATGAAGTGAATAATTCTGGAATTAGTTCCGAAGAGTTTTTTTTTTGAAATTTAATCTTTGTTGAGAATATAAAGTTTTGAAAGGCAAGAAATTGATTTTAATTCCTTTATGCTTATGAAATAAATCAAGGAAATAAAGAAATGATTTAAAGATTTCATGCATGTTGTTTTCGAATATAAATGTTTCAGTTTAAATCCTATTACAAAGAAATGATTTAAAGATTGCATGCACTTTGTTTTCAAATATAAATGTTTCAGTTTAAATCCTATCGCATGGTTAAAGTTAAACGATTCTCAATGATCAAAGTTGCTATTGGAATTTGTCATTATATTAAGTTGCAGAAAATAAAATCACATAGTTATTTGCATTTGTATATAGTCGCTATTACAATTATTACATTGTTATTTAATTATTGCAGAATATAAAATCTAAAGTTATTATAACAATCTTAAAGAAATTTTAATGATTTTTGGACTAATAAAGTAGCTAGTTTAATTTATTTAAATCTATTTTCTCTTATTTACATTAGGCCTAAATTTTAATTTCTTCCATCAGTCTTGGCAGTCCGTTCGATCCTATCATCTCCTACCATTCTTATCGATCAATTGGCCTCTTTTCTGGATCTTTCCGGCCAATTCCTCGAGGGGGCATGCATATGTCATTGTCATTGTCTGGGGCATTTTCATTATTATTCTTTGAAACAACGCTTAAAATCGCATTGTCTCAAAGAGGGGCAAAATGTAGACACCTAAAAATGGTCAACGCTTGCGAAGTCATACTTTAACATTTGCGCATTGCCTCATTTTAGGTTTTTGCATCGCATTAACATTTCTCCTATGATTCGTACTTGGTTTTTATCATTTGCGAACATCAAGTCATTCTTCTACATTCTTCATTCATCTCGCCTCTCGAATTTGGTCTTGTCAATACCAATTTTCAGTCATGATTTTAATCGATCTTATCCTATTGCATCAATATGAGTGCTTATTTGTCATCATTTTCGACATCGTCAATCCTAATTAGGGTTTTGTCCTCCTGTCAATCTTGCAATCGATTTGTCATTGATCGTTGTACTCTTATCAATCTTGTCGATTTATCATCAATCCTTATCATTTTCAATCTTGTCGTTTTAACGATCGATTTGTCATCGGTCGTTGTCATGTTCGATTTTGTCATTTTGCGATCGATTTGTCATCAATCGTGGTCATTTTCAATATTGTCATTTTGCAATCTATTTTGTCATCATTTCTTGTCCTCTTGTTTAATCTTGTCATTTTGCGATCGATTTGTCATCGATCGTTGTTTGTCTCAATTATGTCAATTTGGATCAATTTGTCATTGTTCCTCGTCAATTGGCGCATTTTCTCAATCAAATCATTTATCACATTTGTCATTTATCAATCCAAAATCAAATCGAAGCGAGTCAATTATCTTTCAAGACCTAATTCATCTTCTAGGGTTTCATGATTTAATCATTTAACCTTGTGTGTCATTTCTTCCTCTAGGATTAATAAATTATTTATTTATCCTAAGTCTTCTTGTTGCAATTAAAATTTAATTGGCTAATTATTCCTCTTTGTGAATTAATTAATAAATGAAAGATTATTAATTAATTTACCTAATTCCTAATTTCCTAATTCTCTAATTTCCTAATTTTCTAATTCCTAATTTCAATTTCCTCCTATTTCTCTCCTAAATTCATGGAAATGACATGTCAATTTGTCATAAATTTGTCATAATTGACAATCAATCAATTTTGAAATAGAAGTTGTCATAATTTGTCATAAATTATCAATCAACAAATTTTGCATAGAAAGTGCATAATTTGTCATAATTGACATAATTGATTTGCAATTTCCATTTGAATTGAATCATGCTAATCTTGTCATTTCTCCAATTCTTCTATAAATTGGATGATCTTCATCAATCAAAGCTAATTGGTAATCAGACTATCGAATTTACGCTTCTAGTACTCTTGATCAAAAATCTTGTCTACTTGCTTTCAATTGTGTGTGTGCACTTGTAGGTGAGATCCACAACCAAACCATTTCAAGAGGAAAGAAGAACAATGGAGCCACATGAAGGAGCATTCAAATCACACCTTTGGTTTGCTTAATTTCTAGTTTTGAATGTTTTGATTTCATGTCGCTATTGAGTGTTGTTTAGGATAGATCATTGCAACGAATGCTTTTTGAGCTAATTGATTAGTATGTTTATCTTTGTTTGTGATGATTTCCTATTTCCTAAGCTAGATTAATTGGTGAACCCGACGTGAACGCTAACCTTCTAACCTCTCTATGGTGTTTTTGAGTGCTTTCAAGTTGATTTGCAGGCCAAAAAACCCAAAAACAGGGTCGTGCAGGGTTTTCTGGAGACTTCTGCGCCTATGTCCTGCATCCTGCGCCTGTGTTGAGCATTTTGTGCCTGTGTTGAAGACATTCTGCGCTTGTGTCCTGCATTTTGCACTTGTGTCCTGAGTTCTGCGCCTATGTAAAGTCCAGAACAGAGGTAAAAATGCAGTGTTTTACTTGAAATTGGTTTAGTTTTTGCATTCTGTTTTCTGTGCTTTGGATTTTGGTACTAATTATCTGTGCAGAATCTTGGCATATGCATGGCAAAGAAAATAAATCAAACTACTAACATGTGTTATGCAGAATCGATAGTCAAAGACAAGAAATCAAACTTCTAACTTGGGTTTTGCAGGTTGCCTTGGAGAAACAACTAAACTTGGTGTTTGTCTTTAAATGTTTTAGGCACCTAGTGATTTCTAATAGGTTGGAATGAACATGTTTTTTCTTTGATTGTTGAGTGTGACATTGGAGTAGGAGAGTATGCTCTCATCCTTTTAGGGTGATCAGAAATCCAGATCTTCGATACCATGCTTTTGTCTTTGATTGTGTGTCTCCTTTAGAGGGCCTGCCTTCCCAACCACTTTGCTTTTGCAAGCAAGTGACAATCGTGAGAAAGGAATGACCCAAAGTGAGTGTGGCTAGAATTCCTTGGCATTCTAACTCACTATAAAAAAATACCGGATGAGCGAAAGCTTTGAAGGAAGTGTTACGTGGGAATTGCAGTTACTTGGGAAGTGATGACCCTTGAACTCTTTCTCATATCAACATCTAAGTAGGACCTCACGGTCTAAATCATGCTTGCGTGACTACATTTGTTTGGTATCTTGGTGGGCTTAATGTCTCAATCACGCTTGCATGACATCAAGGAGTAACACTTAATAGAAATCCTTACTAAACACCTTGTTTTTAGAGGCCAAAAACCCTTCTAGTTGCTTGAGAAGGACAAGTTCAGATACTTGGAAGAGATACTAAGTTCGCCATGGGGAGATTTCCATGGGGACTGATGCTTGGCTGCCCTGAGAAGTGAGTGCCGTGGAGGGGAGCCCATGGGGTCAAGCATCTATGTATTCTCCTTGAATCTCATAATGAGTCTACCTCTCAAGTACCTAATGTCCTTGCCTACCATAAGAAATGTGTGAATGAGCATGATTGTCTTGAGTCTAAGTTGAAGTATCTTGTCTTCTTTGCTTGTCAAAAGTTGAATTGCATCTCATTTCAAAAGCAAGACAAATTGATTCAAAACAAGGTTAACCACAAGAACATTTCATCCAACAAGATTCATAGCTCATCTTCAAACATGGTTGTCAAATATTGTTCAAAATCTTGTCTCAAGAAGCATGTCACTTACATTTAGGATCATCCTAGGTTGCATTTTGCAAAGTTCATTGTCAAGTACTAAGGTTAGGTTTCACCTAAGTCATACTCCTTTGCATATCAATAAGGGTCATCCATTTGCATATGTCCTCTTGCATTAAAGTCATATCATTGTCATACATTTACATTGCTTACCCTAGGTCTCTTCATTAAGCTTAGTTCATTATCATATCATATTAGGGTCATTTGCATAGTAACTGTCCCTTTGCATATAGTGCCAAAACTAGGTTTTGTCATACTTGAGTAATCCAAATCTTTGATGCAACCCTAAGTCATTGTTAAGAAGTCTAGACCTTATCAAATCTTTTGTCCTTTTGTCATCAATATCATTTGGTCAAACCTAGCTTAGTATCCAAGCTTATAGGGGAGACTTTGTCATTTGTCCTTTTGTCACTTAAGTCCTTTTGTCCTTTGAGGTCTAGATATCATTCCAATTTCCTAAGGGTCCCTCTCTTAGAATTGCATTCATAAGTTTGTCAAAATCTTGAAAAATAACCAAAAACATAGGTTGCATTCTTGCCATAGATTGCATTTTCATTTATTTAGTTTGCATTTAGTTGCATATCATATATCATCCTTGAAAAATTCCAAAAATATTGCATTTGCATAGTGACATGTCTATTGAAACAAGGTTCCAAGCACCAATGATGCAACAAAGTTTGACATATCAACCGAAAATGCACTCACAATTATATCGAACCCAACAACAAAGCAACATCGATCAAACTTTTTATGATGAAACAAGTCTCCAAATACAAAAACTAGAGGAGAAACTAGCTCAAGAAGAAGAGATATTGGAACAAAGAGTGAAAAACATTGAGAAGAGTAGATCACAAATGTCCAAAGTGTTTCAAAAATTTCCAGGTTGAAATCTAAATATTGAGCCAATTGATGTAAGATCTCTTCTTGAACGATCAGACATACCAGCTCTCCTCTCCCAAATAGAGATGATGAAACAATTTCAAGAAAAGAGACAACATCAATTTCAACATTATGTGCCTCCACAACAAGAACAAGAAGGTGTTTACTATCAATCAGATTTTCAAAAAATACAACCAATGGTTCAACCAATTGTTCAACATATACAACCAACACAGCCAATGGTCCAATCTCAACAATATGTCCAACCGACTATCAAGTATCAACAACAAACTCAATGGACAACTCAGTATCAACAACAACAACCAAACATTCAAAAACAAAGGTTGCAACACACACCAAGCCAAATTTTGAACATGTCAAACCAATTTGATCAACATCTAGTTTGAAATCAAAACATGACATCAGACCAGAACCAAATTCTTTCCAAACAAGTTCAAATTCCAGATACAACCATGTCAAAACCTCGAAAGAAAGGTGGCTTTATTGCAATTCTCTTAAGGAAACTACCAAGTGAGTTCTTTGAGGAAGATAAAGATAATACACTTATGTCTAGCAATGCCTCATCCCCTTGCAAACAAATTGACTCCCTAGTGGCATCTATCCCTACACCTTTAGAAGTTTCACAAGAACCTTCCATATTGTCCTCATCAAACAATACATCCAAGGATGCAATTATCCAAGAGTTATCCATAATTGATTGCCACGATAATCCAATTCATGATGCACATCCTTGTCATGTTTTAGAAATACAAGACCCAATGCCACCATGCACTTTATTGCCATTACCTATTTTAGAGGACCCCATTGGAAGTCCCTCTTCCTCATGTTCAAGCATTGATTCCTTGTCAGAATCCATCACAAATGTTCAAAGTGCATTTCCTTCATCCCAAAACATTGAGCCCTTGTCAGAATCCCCCATGCATATCTAAAGTCTAACCCCATGTCAAGAGGATAATTTAGAGCATGAAGAAACGTGTCTAGAAATAGATGAAGATCAAGATCTTGAAACCTTATCATCTCATCCAATTGTTGACCAGGACCCCATATTCCCAGACACTCATGATGATTCCCCTATTCTTGTCCATCCTATCCAAAGTCCTATTGACACTCCATTCCCCGAGCAAGATCAAGATATCCCAGTCCATCCAATCCCAAACAATCCCCATCCATTTCATGAAAAAAATGTCCTTTCAAATCCCATTGGCATTCCACTTCCTAAGAAAGATCAAGATATCCCTTCCATCCTTTCCGATGATCCCATTGAAAGTCAAGAGAAAAGCACCTTTAAAGAGGATTCCAATGATCTTCCTCCTTGTCAAGATCAAATTATTCCTTCAGATCCTCCACAAGATCCACTTGTTTCTCCATCTCCACGTCCTAATCCAACATATCCACTCCAAGATCTCTTTTCTTTTGATGATCCCATTATTTCTCCCATTCCATCTCTTGAAGAGCCTGTCATTGAACCATGTCCACTACACAATCCTAGTCCCTCTCATGATCCTAATTCCCCTCATGATTCTAACATGTCAGTGCAAGATGTTCATGAACCCTCGATATGCATAATGGGTTCTTCCACTTTGGTCCAATCCTATCCACTTCAAGAGCTCATTATTTCTCTCATATCATATCCACCTCATAATGGACTCACATCTTCTTCCCAAAGAAAAGGGTATCCTACAAGTCAAGATATTCATAAAAGCAAAGGAGTAGACCTTCATGAGCAAGAACCCCTCCATATCAAAGAATATAATAATGGTCATGGCTACAGAGCTCACACTCAAGGCGCTGGTATCCCTTCAAAGTCAAAATCCAAATGTCCACCTTCCCCATCATTGCTTGCATCCATTCTAGGTCCCTATATCCCTCCATCTCCTATGCAAGGTCAATAAAGGCACACATCTTGGAGAACCTTCCATCCATCCCACATGCCTCCATATCATTCCCATCCACATCGACATTCATTCCCCCCTCCAAGCAATTTGGATGCCAAGTATAAAAGTCATAAGTCTAGCAATCCACATGTATTCAAGGATCAACATGTCCAATATAATCGATATGTCAAAACAAAGAACAAAATGATCTATAAAGAAAAAGAAATATCCAAAAGGCCACAAAGTCCCATTGCTAATAAAGAAAAGTCAAAATATATATGGGTTCCTAAATCCCTTGTGCAAGCAATGCACTCCAAGGAACCACAAAAGCATGAAAAAACAAAAACCATGTGGATCCCTAAGCAGCTCCTTAAAGCACAAAATCCTAAAGAAACATCCAACTTGGCATCCAAAGTTGCTATTCCTCCATCCAACCCTCTCAAATTTTTTCCTCCATCACCTTCTTCATCCATTTTGGGCCCTTATGTCCCAAAATCCATAGCCTTTCCTTCCTCAAAATCTCACAATCTGAAACCCCCTCTTCCTCCATTAGTCCATCACCCCTCAAGGTGTGTGCCAATGTCGATCTTGCCTTCATTTCCATCCGCTCAAGCCCAATTCTTCCATTACCCTATCCATTATCCAATGCATATTTTCCATCCTTCCATCCCTTTGGTCCAATCCTTTGCATAAATCCTTGCCTTAGTTTCATCTTATTTTCCATGTCCTTATCCTACCAACATCTTTGAGCATACTTTTAAAGGTCATGGTCCATTTATTTCAAGGCTACTATCCAAAGAAAAAGACGCTTGAGTCCTTCTTCCATCCCCTATCATGTGTCCATCTCCTATTGGAAAAGTCAAAATATAAAAAAAAAAAAGAAAAAAAGAAAAAAGTAAAGCAAAAATAATTCGTCCACTAGTGAAAACCGGGCAAACAGGTGCCTTGGGCAAGTACCGTGATGAAAACCTGGCAAACAGGTGTCATGTGTAATCTATGAACTTCTTGCACACCACACTTGGGGGCAAGTTTCATCCTTCCATTATCCTATCATACCATGTCATTACCCTTCATATCCTATTGTCCCTCATGTCCATTTCCCTTTCCACCTTTGATCTTGACAAGGCTGAGGATCTTCATGAGCATCATGCATCTTGTTTGCAGCTTTTAGTCCATCATAGCTTTTGGTCATTTATCCATTTTCTTATTATAACCTTTCATCCATATTCCCTAGCTTATTGCAACTTTCTGCCACTATCCCATATCCTATCCCGACCTTCAGTCCATGTCCCTTATCCATTCTTGGTCTTGCTTATCCTATCCATATCTTATCACTATCCATACACTCTTTTTCATTCCTTGATCTTGATCTGACATAAGGACGCCAAATTTAAACATGGTTTCAAAAACCTCTTGACATGTCCATCATGCCATGTTCCTGCTTTACATTGTCATATCCAGTCTCTTGTCCCATCATGCAATAGCCCTCCAAAATTGCATTCATATTGTCTCCATAATAAAAGGCCTTTGTCTTCCCTCTATCCACCATCATTTCAGCAAGCCTATTTATTCACCTATCATATTCCTTGCCTTGCTAGACACTGGGGGCAAAATCTTAAAAATCAAATAATGTCCTGAAATAATCTCATAAAAATTGAAAAATGTCCTGAAAAAATTGAAAAAAAAAAAAAATTGAAAAATGTCCTGAAAAAAATCTTCAAGCAAAAAAAATTGAAAAATGTCGTGAAAAAAATCTCTTAAAAATTTAAAAATGTCCTGAAAAAAGATCATAAAAATTGAAAAATGTCCTGAAAAAATTCAAAAAAAAAAAAAAATTTAAAAATGTCCTGAAAAAAATCTTCAAGCAAAAAAAATTGAAAAATGTCCGGAAAAAATCTCTAAAAATCAAATAATGTCCTGAAAAAATCCCTAAAAATTTAAAAAGTCCTGAAAAAATGAACGCAAAAACATTTCAAAACATTAAAATCCAACAACATGCATTTTGCAATAAATGATCCCTTTTGTGCATAAGACAGATCGCTGAGCATGCATCCAACGACTCGCAATCCAACACTACGCTTTAATGAAATCATGCGTTAACAGATGAACTTTTTCAATCAAACCAGACATTCAAACTGATCCAAATTGTCATATCAATCAACCTCAAAATCATTTGTCCTTGTCTCTACTATCATGGATCTTATTCAGGGTGTGGTATACTCGAAACCAGACTATGTCTTGTCTTAGACGGGGTCCCGCATGTCCTGAAACCAGATACCATGATCATCCTATCAGCACTTTCAACTTTTGACAACGAAGATCCAGATGTTTGTTTGATTTGTTGGAATTTGTGCATCTTATCTTTTTATTGATTTATCTTTGGCTTCAGTCATGTTCCTATGTTGCTCGATGATGTCACTGAGTGATTTAGAGTGACCGGGATGGTTCATGGTTCCTTTCTTTTTGTTGTGATTGTTGTTTGTCTGCGATGTGTCTATCTTTTGCAAAAAAGGGTTGCGTTCCAGCTCTGGCCTTCAATGCCATGATGCTCTGCATCCATTTTGCTACATAAAAATAAAGGTTCTCACCTACAAAGTGCATTATTGAAAGCAAGTTTTTCTTCGTCTTTAACTATCCTCTGTCTAATTTCTTCTTACTAACATTTCTTCCGTCAGTCTTGGTAGTCCGTTCGATCCTATCGTCTCCTACCATTCTTATCGATCAATTGGCCTCTTTTCTGGATGTTTCCGGCCAATTCCTCGAGGGGGCATGCATATGTCATTGTCATTGTCGGGCATTTTCATTATTATTCTTTGAAACAATGCTTAAAATCGCATTGTCTCAAAGAGGGGCAAAATGTAGACACCCAAAAATGGTCAACGCTTGCGAAGTCATACTTTAACATTTGCGCATTACCTCATTTTAGGTTTTTGCGTCGCATTAACATTTCTCCTATGATTCGTACTTGGTTTTTATCATTTGCGAACATCGAGTCATTCTTCTACATTCTTCATTCATCTCGCCTCTCGAATTTGGTCTTGTTGATACCAATTTTCAGTCATGATTTTAATCGATCTTATCCTATTGCATCAATATGCGTGCTTATTTGTCATCATTTTGGACATCATCAATCCTAATTAGGGTTTTGTCCTCCTGTCAATCTTGCAATCGATTTGTCATCGATCGTTGTACTCTTATCAATCTTGTCGATTTATCATCAATCCTTATCATTTTCAATCTTGTCGTTTTAACGATCGATTTGTCATCGGTCGTTGTCATGTTCGATTTTGTCATTTTGTGATCGATTTGTCATCAATCGTGGTCATTTTCAATATTGTCATTTTGCAATCTATTTTGTCATCAATTCTTGTCCTCTTGTTCGATCTTGTCATTTTGCGATCGATTTGTCATCGATCGTTGTTTGTCTCAATTATGTCAATTTGGATCAATTTGTCATTGTTCCTCGTCAATTGGCGCATTTTCTCAATCAGATCATTTATCACATTGGTCATTTATCAATCCAAAATCAAATCGAATCGAGTCAATTATCTTTCAAGACCTAATTCATCTTCTAGGGTTTCATGATTTAATCATTTAACCTTGTGTGTCATTTCTTCCTCTAGGATTAATAAATTATTTATTTATCCTAAGTCTTCTTGTTGCAATTAAAATTTAATTGGCTAATTATTCCTCTTTGTGAATTAATTAATAAATGAAAGATTATTAATTAATTTACCTAATTCCTAATTTCCTAATTCTCTAATTTCCTAATTTTCTAATTCCTAATTTCAATTTCCTCCTATTTCTCTCCTAAATTCATGGAAATGACATGTCAATTTGTCATAAATTTGTCATAATTGACAATCAATCAATTTTGACATAGAAGTTGTCATAATTTGTCATAAATTATCAATCAACAAATTTTGCATAGAAAGTGCATAATTTGTCATAATTGACATAATTGATTTGCAATTTCCATTTGAATTGAATCATGCTAATCTTGTCATTTCTCCAATTCTTCTATAAATTGGATGATCTTCATCAATCAAAGCTAATTGGTAATCAGACTATCGAATTTACGCTTCTAGTACTCTTGATCAAAAATCTTGTCTACTTGCTTTCAATTGTGTGTGTGCACTTGTAGGTGAGATCCACAACCAAACCATTTCAAGAGGAAAGAAGAACAATGGAGCCGCATGAAGGAGAATTCAAATCACACCTTTGGTTTGCTTAATTTCTAGTTTTGAATGTTTTGATTTCATGTCTCTATTGAGTGTTGTTTAGGATAGATCATTGCAATGAATGCTTTTTGAGCTAATTGATTAGTATGTTTATCTTTGTTTGTGATGATTTCCTATTTCCTAAGCTACAATATATATAGATATATATATATATATATAATTATAAAATTTATTTATTTTTATAAACAAAAAATTATATTTTAATTTTTCTTTTAAAAAAAAATAACAAAAAACAAAACAAGAAAAAAAAATAGAAAAAGGACTTACCTCGGGGCGGGGGTCGGCCTTGGCTGAACCCACTGTGCAATGCCCAGTGGACGGCAGGCCTACCACTATGCAAAGCACCGTGGGTCGGCGGGCCAAGCACTGTGCAGTGCACAGTGGCTCGACCGAGCCGAACACTATGCCTTGCATAGTGGGCGGCCTTGGCCGCGCCGCTCACCGCCACCCCCCTCCACCAAATTCCGCGCTTCGCCCATCCATTGTTAAAAAAAAAATGCCGCCACCTCCCTGTTTGGTTAACTCAGTCGAAACCACCATGGCCACCGCCCAAGTTCGCCCTACAAAACAAATAAAATATAATGGAACCCTAGCCCGGTTAGGGCTAGGGTAAATAAGTAGGAAGAAAAATGTAGATTATAAAAAAAATAATAAATGACATATATTTATATGCATAAAATGAATTAGGGTGAAATTTAAAAAAAAAAGGAAAGAGCAAAATAAGAAGGTTTAGGGTTGCATGGAGATTTAAAATAAATATATATTAGTATCTAATTATTTACATATATATGAATGTATATATATATACATGTATATATATATATATATATATATATGTATATATCATATTTGAATATTATAGGGATTGTAAATAGATATATAAATGTTTATATATATATAATTGTTTGTACAATTTTAAAGGATAAGAAATAAATATTAATGGGGGCTAGTATTTATTCTTTTGGAGATGTTAGGAAATAAAAAAAATAAATGGGATTGCTATTTATTCTTTTTATTTGAAAATATTGACAAGGTTAATATTTGCTTAATCGAGATAATGGAAAATAAATTTTAATGCAGTTAATATTTAATTGTGAATCTAACTGGGCGGAAATAATTATAAATTGAAATCTATTCAATTGAGCTCCACTTTCATTTTAATAATTCCGATTACTCAAACTAGTTAACTCCAAAACGTAGTTAAGATGAAACATGTTGTAGCATTTTATATTTGTTGATTTAATGCTTTTAAAAGTTATGTTATAAAAAAAATAAAAATTTATTCCTTTTTTTTTTGCCCTAAATTCTTGGCATGACAGTAGCTTGACCCTGGTGTATCTTTACTTCTCTTATTTTCATCTCTCTTGAGAGACCAGATGACGAGTGCAGGAATATCTTTGCTGAAAGTAATTCCCTCCATGGGCTTGGTTTCCTTTCTCACTGCCTCTAGTACCAGGGCATCTGCTATGTCCCACTCGGGGAGAATAAGTACTCCAGCTTGTGCCACCATATCTCTTCCTTTCTCAGGGGTGATGGTCTTAAATTCATCCATCATTTCTTGCTTTATTTCCTCCTTTACCAAAGTTGGATCTTTGTGAGGCTACTCACCTTTTCTCTTCTCACATCTAGTATTGTATTTGTCTATATTCTGCTTCCATACAAACTGCATAAATGCTCCTGATGTAACAAAATTATTGTCAGCCACAAAGTCATCACTGGCTTTCTTGATCTCAGGATCCCACTCCTGACCCTTGAACTCATTGGTAGTGATGTTCATTTCAGTAGCAAGGGGCTCTTCTGGCATTCCTTCCTCTACTTCATCATATGTATAGGCAATTTCTCCTAGACTACCTAACTGTATTAGCTGCTCAGCTACTGCCTGTTCATCTCCTATATGAATAGGGGATTGGGATGGAGAGTACAAGGGTGTATCAGATTGTACTTCTTTTCCTACTCTCTGCTTCTTTGGGCTCTCTTGGATGTCAATGACATCTTCTATCTTCCTTTTTCCTTTGGAGGTAGAGGGCTCCCCTATTGTAGGCATCAACACACTA
Organism: Cryptomeria japonica; assembly: GCF_030272615.1. Lineage (NCBI taxonomy): Eukaryota > Viridiplantae > Streptophyta > Pinopsida > Cupressales > Cupressaceae > Cryptomeria > Cryptomeria japonica. The sequence goes on along the minus strand of NC_081412.1, from coordinate 140,831,669 downwards.
TAACTAGATTTCTTGTGCAATGTATAGTCACCAGGAGGGATTGCTCTAGTGGATGTAGACCTAATTAGAATAATTCTTGCCTTTTCAGGGTTGCTTTTAATCATAGCCTCCCTCTTTTCTTTTAGAGTCTGCATTACATCCTCAAAGCAAATAATTAAAAACTTTATTTTCTTCTCAAAAGGGAAAAAGCTAGATAATGGGTCATAGCTAGCATCAAACTGATGTACAAAGTCTAAGGCTTTCTTATAAGCCACCCATTTTTCCTTCCTCAGCTCTTTCTCATCTAGATCGAACTCATATCTAATGAGGTCTTCAGGAAACTGGAATTGATGGGGTCTACCACTGCACACTGCTCTCTTTCTAAACATGCCATTGAAGAAGTCTTCTGGATCGGCACACCTGGATATTGCAGTTGACAAATGATAAGGTTTGAGAAAGTCTTCAAAATAATTCCAACCTCCCTTGGTTATTATAAATTGATGGGCTATGGTAACTGTAGGGAAAATAGTCCCTTTACCCCTACCTGTCAGCTCTGCCTCTTGTACACTACCAATCTGTCTGAGGACTTCTACAGTTCCCACTTTGAGAGGGACCTGATAGGGCAACAAAAATGGAGTGCCTCGAAAACCAAAAACTCTGAAAACTATTGAGACTGGGTATAAGTATATATCACCCCAATTATGAACAATCTTTATACTCTCTACAAATTCTTTTGGTCTAACAAATTCCAAAAGAACCTTGGGGATTCTTGGGTTTTCTGAGCAGAGGAGAGTCCTAATCTTTGATGAAAAATATTTATCAAATTTTAAGAAATTGGCATCATCTCTATCCCATGACAACATAGTACTCCATAGTTGCACTGGCATCTTTTCTCCCTATTTCTCTTTTATGAGGTCCAGTCCACTTGTAAAGTAATCACCACCTTTGAACAAAAATAGATGCATAAGGAGTGAATACCATCTGAAAGGCCTATCCACCTTCCCATTCTTTATTCCTATCAACCCCCCATGGATAGCATCAGTAATGAAAGAAGCATAATCAAAGGTTACTGCAAGAGAAGGATTCAAAATTTGAGCAATCATTAACAAGTAGTGATTGGGCATATTTGCCTCAGCATCCTCTCCTAAAATCTGGCAAAGTGACCAATACATTCCCTTAGCTCTAAGGGTGAATAGATTCAATGAAAAGGGCTCTTCAGTGTTGGTTCCTACAACTGTCAACCCACCTATCTTCACAAAAAAATTCCTTAAGAGCCCCATTTCTAAGGTGGTTCCTCTGTGCACTGTATATTTGAGCTAATGATTTGAAGTTAATGAGTTCCAGAAAATTAGTAAACTCATTAAGCCCAAAAGAACTTCTTAACTCTTCATTATTGATTTCAATAAGGGCTTTCCCATTTATGTCCCTAATGCTTCTTGTGACTGGGTCGTAATTAAGTGCAATCTGAGTTAATAAATCCATATCCATGAATACTCCTGGAACTACCAACTTCCCTACATCTAACTCCCAGATGCTATTCTATGGGGCTGGAGAATTTCTCATTCTGAATCCAACTTTGAATAACCCCAACCCAGACAACCCAGCCTATGGATCTCTCAACCAGTTGCCCTTATCATATAGCCCTTCTCCTATTTTCAAACGAGGAGCTCTTGGCACTAATTCTTTTACTTTTGAAGCCTGATTAGTTGACAATGCCAACTGCTCAAGAAAATCATTACAAATGGCCCTCTCCTAATAATTAACTTTCCTGGAAAATTCTTTGTTAGGTGCCATTTTGAAAATGCAAGCAATTAAAATACTACCCCCAAATGGTTCAGTGACAAATCAAGACCTTAATTGAAACACCACAAAGAAATTGCCACACAAGAGTACAAGAAAACTTGTTTTTAGCTCGAAGGAATCCTCTTTGCAACTTAATTGACTCACTCTGTATTTGAAGACAATAGCTCTGTATCTGCTCTTCTGCAACAATTCTTTTGAATGATACTTTTACTCAATCAATATGAGATCATTTATGGTACCCAGGGTCTTAACTACGACTTTGATACTGCATGCTTCAATCGTCCCTTAAGAATTGAATTCCTAAGAGAATTCAAATTTTTTGCTCCAACAGGTCACAACATTCCTACACATTCTTTCCTTTTGCTATTTTGTTGTTTCGCCAACCATAACCTTCAGGCAATTTCGTTAAACAAAATCACGCCAACCGTCCGATCAAAAGAAACTTGATTGACCATTACACTGACTTTATAGTCTTGCCTTCGCGCTAGGCCCCACCTCCTTTTCGCCATTTTGCAAGCTTTATCCTTCGAGCACTTCGCCTTCATGAAATCATGCCAGGCGTTAGATGGAATTCTAACTACTCAGTGTTTAACTCTTACCAAAACCGTCAACATCTTCATTAACTGCACCTTTACCTTGACTGCTAGCGGTCTTTCACTATTTCACGAAGCTTAAACAACTTTCAACTTTGGGCCATGAAACAACACGAAGTGTTGGATCAGATCGGAGATGACCATCGTTTAAGGGAAACCCTTTATGCTTGCTTTACTTATGCTGCCTTTTCATTGGTTACTGGCTACCACGTGGCAATCAACCATTGGTTTTAGAAAACCGTTCAAGCCTAGTTCAACGTTAGCCACGTGTCTCTCCCTTTTACCACTGTTTACACCTTGGCAAACCCTCAACTTCTTCTGAAACCACGTGTCCACGGACATGTCACCATCTTGTTTGACACCTAGATGAACTATTTTTACTTTCTCTATTTCACAAAGCATATCCTTCAAGCACTTTGCAACTGCGAAATAACGTCGGCCATTGGATCAAAATGAAGTTGATCCTCCTTTAACCTCATTCTTTATCTATCTTTGGGGACAAAAAACCTTTTCCCCATTTTGCAGGGCATAAAACATGAGCACTTTACCTTTGTGAATTCATGTGGGCCGTTAGATTATTTTTGACTTACTCGATGTTTAACCATCTGAACTGACTCCGACAGACATGGGCCCTCCGACTCAACCTCAAACACCTGGCATCTAGTCACTTTCAAAGCTGACATGTCAGTCTTTCATTTGCTGAGAGAAAACACTAGGTTCCACCTCATCCTTGCCACCTGTATCTGCCAGGTCACCTCTTACCCCATGGCATGACTCACCTCTGGGACGCACCTTTTAGCCCTTAGACCCGCCTTGCTGACTATTGTGGCCTCTGCCACATGCCATCATCTTACTCGCCCTCTCAACCAGCTGGACCGTCTACTTGGAGTGCCATGTCATTTCACCACTTCATGAAAGCTAACTGTCGAGCATCTTCATCCCGCAAAACAGTGCGAACAGTTAGATCAGATCGAACTTGATCACCCTTTAGTTGTTTAGAAAGTCTTCACTACAGGGTCCCACCAAACGCTTTCACCATTTTGTGAAAGGTATTTCACTTGCAAGTTCAGGCTGCGAAATAATGCCAGCCATTGGATCTTGGAGGAGATGAAGCCTCTTTAAACCGGACCAAAAGCACCATTTAGAATGCTTCTTCCTTTCACCATTTCACAAATCTTAAACCACGCACAACTTCACCTAACGAAATAGTGAAAACCATAGATCTACCTAAGAACTGCGCACAACTTACGGGGCCCGACAACATTAGGAAGAAAATACATAAGGCGTAAATTTTTTAATTAATTTGACAACCACCTAGGCAAATGACAAGGGGGGGACACTTCTTACGACCCCAAGACCCATTACTTAAGTGGATAAAGTAACGAAGGAATAGAAACCAGAGGATTTTTTGATAAAACATTGAACAATTTAAAATTAAAACCCTAAACCCCTAGGACCTAACACAGAGCTGAAGCAATTGATAGCGTGTCTAATTAAAAATTTCAAAAACTTAGTCGATTATGGGAAAGGAAAATCCATTTTTTAAACAGTGATAATAGTTACTTCAACTTAACGTAACATACACTAAGTCAACCGATCTATCATTCAAGAAGATTGTTCACTTTGGTGTTGGTAAAGTTACAAAAGGTGTCTCAGGAAAGAAAACATGTTTACTCCAACCAACAGGTAACTCATTGGCAAATAGGGGAGAGACATGATGCTAGCACAAAAAACCTGTATTCAAAGAATGAATTGGTAAATTAATAAGTGTAGTTACATACCGATACACCGGTATGACAGAAGGAAGACAGGCGATCACCATAAATCTCGGAGTAGTGATTGGACATTTAGTTGTGGTGGAAAACAATGAACTGGTAAGCTAATGTCTATGCTAAATCATTTGTTGGTAAAGCTAACTTTCAGTTACCATGTAGTCAAGCATGATTACATGCAGATTCTCTGGTTCGCATTGATTTGACTAAACTTGATTCAAATGTTTCTATCCTTGGGAGATGCGGTGGTAGAACTGGTTGAACACTTTGCAGAATTGTTGAAAGGCACGTAGAGAAAGAGAGGGAGAGTTTGAATTTGAAATCTTCTGAAATCCTTGATTGATCTGATTGAGGATATGCCTGAAGATGTTGACAAAAAATGTATAAAGAGTTCTAGAGATGTTTTTGAAATTTTTGATCGTGAAATATGAAACAAGGAAATATTGTTGAAGGCAATCCAAGGTGAAGAGCAGAGTGAGAGGAACTGCTAAGAGGTGTTAGCATAGTTGAGTGTGTGTGTGAGGTAGATCAACTAAGTGCAGAGTTGAGAGACAAAGAACTGACTGAGTGCAGAGTCGAAGGACAAAGAACCGACTGAGTGCAGAGCCGAAGGACAGAGGAATGATTGAGTGCAGAGCCAAAGGTTAGAGGATCAATAGGATGCAATGTTGAGAGATAGGTGATTGACTGAGTGAGTAGCCAAAGGTGTAAGAAGGAAATCGATGTTGTGCAGAGAAGACACAACCAGTGTGTATTGAGTGGAATGCATATTGAGATTTGATCAAGCTATCAATAGCTAATTCAACAGATCATCCATCTATTTCTTTCTAATAACTGCAATATAAATCCCTTAACTAGGTGTACTTTAATAGGTGCCTATTATAAAATCCCTTAACTGAGTAATATATCAACTGATGTTCTAAGTCCTTTAACCAAGCTACCTTTAATAGGGTAAAGGCACTAACTAGCCTTGATAAAAATCCTTTAACCAGGTGGCACCTAACAGTGTCTTTGTAATCTCCTAATAGGGATGGCTCTTAACTGGGAGTACTCCAGAAGAGTGCAAATTTTGTGAGTTCCTACTCACATCGTGGTTTTCTTCCTATTGGGTTCCCATGAGACTTGGTGTCACTGTCAATATTTCATGCTTGCATATTTTACTTCAATGATTAAATATATTGTTGGATGTTAGATGATTGAATATTTAAGATAAAAGTTAAATTGTGAAAATTTGATTAAGTGTTGATTCACCCCTCCCCTCTCAGCACTGGTTGGGACTAACATCTCTCTCTCTCTCTCTCTCTCTCTCTCTCTCTCTCTCTCTCTCTCTCTCTCTCTCTCTCTCTCTCTCTCTCTCTCTTTCTCTCCCCCTTTGACAACAATGACAAAGGTGGGTGAATCTCCCCTTATGAAACTCACTCTATCTCCCCCTAAGAGGAAGCACCCAAGCATAAGTCCAGAAAAAATATGCAAGCAGTTCACTAGACCAATGCACACCAAATGTAAATTAGTTCAAATTAGAAAGGGTTAATACCCCTAAATTTTTTTAGAGATACTCAAAAGTATCTTTACACAATGCCTTCATGAAGATGTCTACAATCTTCTATTTTGTAGGTACATACTCAAGATTTACTTCATTATCCAACATCGTTTCCCTTAAGAAGTGATATTGAGTAAATATATGCTTTGTTTTGGAATGTTGTACTAGATTCTTAGATATGTTTATTGCACTAGTGTTATCAAACATAATTGAGATGGTTTCATTGAATTTTATATCAATATCCTTCAACATCTTCTTCATCCATAGAATCTATGTGCAACATGAAGATGTTGCAATGTATTCTGCTTCAGTTATAGATAAAGAGATAGAATCCCACTTCTTACTCAACCAAGCAACTGACGAAGAGCCAAGAAAGAATGCTCCACCACTTGTATCATCAACACTTCTGACCCAATCTGCATTAGTATAATCTATCAGAGTGAAATATGAATTTTTTGAATACCATAAGCCAAACTCTTATGTTCCTTTTAGATATCTGAAATTTCTTTTTACTACCACAACATGTGATTCTTTTTGTTCTTGCTAAAAACTGGCCAGCAAACAAACTGCATACATGATATTTGGTTTGGTAGCGGTAAAATATAACAATCCTCTAATCATTTGTAATGACTTGCATCTTCTTTAGGGGACTTATCATCTTTTGTCAACTTGCATTCGATGGTCATAGGTGTACACACTAGTTTGGAGTTCTCCAACTCAAACTTCTTCAACAATTCAATTTATTTAGACTAAGAAATGAAAATCCCTTTACCATTTTGATTTACTTGCAAACCAATAAAGAAATTTAACTCACTGATCATGGACATCTCAAATTCCTTTTGCATCTCATTAGAAAACATTCTTCACATACCTTCCTTACCTCCAAATATTTTGTCATCAATATAAACTATGACAATTAAGGTTTTACAGGAATCAGTTTTGAAATATAAATTGTTGTCAGCCGATCCCTTCTAGAAACCTTGATCAATCAAATACTTATCTAGCTTTCCATACCAATCTCTAAGAGATTTTTTCAATCCATATAGGGCCTTCTTCAATTTGCAAACAGTGTTTGGAACATCTTTCAGCATAAATCCTTTTGGTTCTTCACTGTAAACTTTTTTTTTTAGTTCTCCATTCAAAAATGTTGATTTCACATCCACCTGATAAACCTTGACATCCCTAAAAGCTGCAAAAGAAAGGAAAATCCTGATTGCCTCCATCTAAGCAATAGGGGCATATGTCTCCTTAAAGTAAATGCCTTCAACTTGTGTATAACCTTTGCAAACCAACCTTTCTTTATTTCTCACAACTTTTCCATCTTCATCCCTCTTGTTCTGAAATACCCATTTTGTTCCAATTACATTTTTATCTATTAGTCTGTGAAGTAATTCCCATGTCTAATTCTTCTCAATCTTATCCAACTCTTATTTCATTTCCTTTATCCAATTAGGATAATTACATGCTTCTTCTACTATTTTTGGTTCAATCTCTGATAGTAAACATAACATAACTTATTCTTGAGTTTCTTTGCTTCTTGTGATGATTCCTTTGTTCTTTTCTCCAATAATCTGATCCACTAAATGATTCTTCTCAATATATCCCATGGTTTTATATGTAGATGTGAGATCTTCTTAAGTTTCCTTTTCTTCTTCACTAGTTTTCTCTTCCCTTTTTCTATCAGCTAGTTTATGAGACTCATATTGTGCCAATTTGTCAGACTCTTTATAAATGTTCATCAACCTTCACATTTGCACTTCCAACAATCTTGTTCAGCCTTTTATTGTAACATCGGTATGCCTTGCTCGTTGTAGAATATCCTAGGAATATGCTTCCATCTGCTTTGTTGTCAATTTTTCCAAGATTATCTTCATCTCTCAAGATATAGCACTTGCTTCCAAATATCTTGAAATATTTAATAGATGGAGTTCTACCATTCCATAGTTCATATGATGTCTTTCCATGTCTTTTCTGCTATAGAATTATGTTAAGGGATTAAAATATAGTGTGAATTGTTTCTCTCCAATAGAATTCTAGGAGTATTGCTTCTTTGATCATTGTTTTGGCTTCCTCTTGTATATTTCGATTCATCCTTTCCACTACACCATTCTTTTGTGGTGTCCTAGGGGCAGACAATTTCCTTCTAATACCATGATTCTCACAAAAGTTGTTAAATTCATCAGAAGTAAATTCTCCTCTTCTGTCAAACCTTAAACACTCAATCTTTATGTCAACTTCATTTTCAACTCTGGCCTTAAATATCTTGAATTTTTCTAATGCTTTTGACTTCTCTCTTAAAAATGCGACCCATAACATTCTAGAATAATCGTTAATCAACAACATAAAATACTTCTCACCTTGTATGTTATGGTAGAACCACATAGCTCTATGTGTACTAAGTCCAACAATATGGTGGATGAATTCTCCTTTCCTCTGTATGTTCCTTTCATCTTCTTTCCAACTTGATATTATCTGCAAATGTTGTTATCTAGTTTGATTAGCCACGATAAATCTCTCACTACAATTGATGAACTAATCTTCACCAAGTTGTCATAATTGATATGACACATCCTATGGTTTCAAAGCCAACTATCATGATCTAAGATAACAAAAATTGCTTTGTATCTCCTTCTAGAAGATACATGTTTCCAGAAGTCTTTTTTCCTATTGTAATAACAAGTCTAGATTCCTTCCAGATCTCACAATCATCATCCTGAAAAACAACATTGTAACCATTTTTGTACTTTTGTTCATCACTCAAAATATTATAATGCAAACCATTTATAGTAAACATTGTCAGTATTATGGTTTCCATCAAAATAAATAAAACCAATTCCCACTATTTGTGTTGTCTGATCATCTCCAAACCTAACAGAACTGCCATCATACTTTTCAAGTTTTACAAACTTACTTTTATCACCAATCATATGATTTGAACATCTACTATCAATCAACCATTAATTTATATCTCTTCTAACATGTAAAGTAGTAACAATAGTCTTAGGAATATCAATCTTAGGTACATCCTTTCTACCAAAAACAAACAATCACCATCTTCATAGTCTGATTCATCATCTGAAATACCAACATCATCTTTGACATAATAGGCTCTCATATTAAACTATCTTTTACCTTATATAAACTTTTATCTTGATCATTTTTCAGGACATCTTGTAGCTATATGACCTATCTTTCCACATCTAAAGCATTTAAGAGGTAACATACCTTTGTATTTGTTGGTTCCTTTCTTTAGTTTCCCCACAAAGTTTGCTTCCATCTCATATGAACTTTCATCTTTCTAATCTATCTTGAAATCTTTAAAGGCTAACTCAAATTTAGTTTTGCCTTTTCCAAACTTTCTTATCTCAAATATTGATAAAATACCATAGAGCTTCTCCCTAGTAAACTTCTTTGGATCATAAGTTTCTTCAGTAGCAGAGATCTTATCACTATAGCTTTTCAGTAGAGACATCAGAATCTTCTCAATTATGTCTTCATCTATTAAGGTGCAACCAAGTTCTCTGTTCTCATTTACTAGACTGTAAACCTTTTGAAAATAGCTTGTTATATCTTCTCCTTCTTCCATTTTCAAGTTCTCATATCTGCGCTTAGTTGCTAGCTTCTTTGATAATTTAACTTTGTCATTTCCTTCATAGATATATCACAACTTTTCCCAAACCTCATTATCAATATTCAATAAAATAGTCGATTTAGTCTTTGATAAAGCACTAAAGATAGCATACCTTTCCTTTTCATTTTCTTGATAAGCTTGAATCTCAATTGGAGTGGTAAAATCATTTTCCTGTTGTACATACTTAGTCTCCATCACTTTCTAAGTGTTGTAACCCAAAGAGATCAGGTAACCTCTCATCTTCACTTTCTAGAAGCTATAGTCGGATCCTTCAAAGATAGGAATAATTAGTTTATGTGCCATCAAATCAAGATCTACCTAAAGCGGTTAAGCTCTTCTCTGAGGAACCAAAGCTCTAATACTAATTGTTAAATATTCAGGAAACTAAGAGGGGGGGGGGTTGAATTAGTTGACAACTTAAACAATTTTTTTTATTCTTTGACACATTCAGAATAACCAACAAAATTAATTAAATAAAATATAACATGAAAACACATAGACACAACACATCACACAATGAACACCATATATGACTTGGAAAACCCAAGAAGGGAAAAACCACATAGAATGTTAGTTCTCAATATATAACATCAGTTAAGGTGATTTTTACAAAGGGTGGCTCATTGCAAGAATTATTATTATAGGAGGTCTCACTACTTAGAAAAAGGCTCACTACTGAATAAAGAAAGAAAGAAAAAAAAAGAATTCATCACTATAACACAATCTGCAATACCAAACTACTTCTAATGCCTCAATACTAATCACACACTTCACACATCAACATCAATCATATTATTTTTCAGTCTTCCATAGCTTCCACAAAAATGCCATACTACCTTATTCAGATCATGCTCATATATATACTATCTTTGAGAAGCATAATCTTCTAAATTGGCCAAGACAAAGATCTAAAATAGGTCAACACTAAACATTTTGGTGGTGGGAAGGAATGAGAAGAAGACCATACCACAAAACACATCATCGGTCAGATCAACACATTGGACCCAAATCATGACTCACATGCTACACAAATGTGGTTACTCATCCTCGAATTTTGGACTTAATTCAGACCCAAAATAGTACTACCCAAAGCAACAAAAATAAGAATGGAACCAAGATACACATAAATACAATCGATCAACACCATATCTGAAAAACATAGAAATCTGGATCACCATCAACTCAACTAATCCACGCTGAGTAAAACTAGAACACATCTTCTAGAGAACCAAAGATTCTGGGAACACATCTTCTGGATCACCAAAACCAAAACCATGTGTTGACATCAATAACAACAATTATGTTGACATCAATGAGAACCAACACAATCATCAACATCACATTTGCAACAGAGGAGCCACCACCAGAGAAGGTGAAGTGGGCATTGAAAAAGAAGAAAAAAAAAAGGAGTTCAAATAATTGATTTAGAAGAAGAGGTTCAAGGTATTCAACCATATCTACAAGAAAACCCACTTTATCCTCTTGTTCCCTATCGTCTTTCACATCCTTATTCTTTGCCTTATTCTAAATCAATAATGATTGTTCCTATAATGCCATATAGTTGAAAATTGGAGAATTTAAATATTGTAGAAGATCACACTAATGACTTAAAGACATTGACATGTAATACATTTTATGGTGATGACAGGCTGAACTCACAATAATGGTTCCCACTTTTTTTCCACTTTTGACATTGAGATGAACAATTTTAAAATAATCTTCAACTTCTGACAACTATAACTTTTTAAATATTAAGAATTTGAAGATGATGTAAATTAGTGATTTGTAAAATTTTGTCTATAGATTCTATATATATATTTTTCAAAATTTTTTGAAGGGTTTTTTTAAATTTTTCCATCTCCCTCAAAAAGTAGTTTTTTTTCAACAATCTACATTTTTTAAGAGTGATGTGCCTCCCGAAATGCATAACTTTTTTTCTATAAATAATAAAAACTCAATTATTTCGAATTTTGGTTTTTAACATCAATATCTAGTGCTTGCAATTGGTTTGATAGTGATATGTTCAATATTTTTCATTTTATTAAGTTTTGAAGTCCAACTAGTCATAATTCAAATATAGGTTTAAGTTTGAAAACATAACTTGTTCTATATATATCGAAATTCAATTTTATTTTTTTTGTTAGAAAGAAGACATCAATACCTGGGGATTAGATATTTTTCAAAAAAATTTAGAATTCATTTCCTATTTTTCCCAATGTGTTGAACAAAGAAGTTCATGTTCGGTAAAAAACCTATGTTTGGTAAAATTAAAAAATCAAGTTCATAATAAACTCAATATGTAATAAAATTATAGTCATTGGAAAGATTTCTTCGAGGAATATAATACTAAATTTTGGGTTGTCAAGATCATTCCATTTGAGCCTTCAACCAAAGGTTTTAAGGCCAAAAATCTGCAAAAAAATGTAGAAATCTTCAGAGAAGTGTTAAAACAGGGGTTCGCACGAAGGGGGGTTCGAGCAAACCCCCCATTTTTAGGCGGTTTTGAATGAACCCCAATGCTATTATTTAAAAATGACATAAACAAGCATTAAAGGTTCTTTTCTTGAAAGAGGGGCTTCGAGAGAAGTGGGGGATTCGCTTGAACCCCAAAGGGTATTCTGTTCGAACATCCCCACTTTGCTCGAACCCCCCCTAAACAAAATTCTCCACTTTCGCCAATTTCCTTCGTTTGAAAAAGTGGGAACCATTAATGTGGGATAGCCCAACAATTTTGTGCAATAAAAAAATTAGATATTTTTCTCTATCAAGAAAGAGAGATGAGCATCAGAAGAGGGTAGTAGAGGAGAGAAATAAAAATTTACCCTCAAAAGTTGGGAGAATATTGTACAAGATATCTTGACTAAATTTGATTTTAGAGTTGATAATATTACACTAGATGAGGGTAGAAGGAAGGTGAAAGAAAATGGAATTCTCTTGCTATCACATTGAGATATCTACATTGCTTTAAATTTCAGCAGAAACTATAAAGAAGAAAAATGAAGTGTTTGCATTGGAGGAGGAGATTGAAAATTATTTCTCTAGGTCAATATCTAGCTATGAATATGAAATTTTTGGAATGTGGTCCTTAGCCCCAAATACTCATAAACTAAATCTAGTACAAAATGTTGAAGATTTTAAAGGAAGTGCCTTCGTCAAAAGAGTATTAGATACTCATACTCTAGAAGGTATAGATTTAGCTATAAACATTACAATGTTTAGTAAGGTTACTATCAATAAACTATATGCAAATCATGAAGCCTTGAAGGAGAATTATATGCAAGAAGTATTAAAGAATAAATAATTGGAAACACAAATTAAAATTTTGAAGAGAACTCTAGTTCTTGTTTTATCAAAACCTTCTACTTCAACTCTAGAGTTCACATCCAATAGAGATGAATTATTTAATGAAATAAAGGGTTTGAAAGATGAACTTGAGAAGGACAAAGAATCCAATATGTAGACCACAAGAAAGTTTGTCACTGGTTTAGTTGTCTATAGGTTCACTAAAATCAATTCAAGAGCTGATGAAGCATATAAAGGTTATTGTGATCTTGTAGGTGAAAGGATCAAGTATGAACAAGGTACACAAATCTAAAGCCAATAAGACAAAGGTGGCTCCCTAGGAATCAAGCTTTGAGGGATATGATAAAAATGGCCAAGTTTGATGATCATAAGCCACCTGAACTACTGATAGTATTGATTAAAAAAAATTTATTGACTCAAAAGATGGTTTCATACATGTTAAACATTAATAAGAAGCTTGATCAAAAATTGATTATTGATCAAATGGAATGAAAGGTATTGCCAAGTATTAAAGATGAATAAGGTAAAGCCAAAAAACTTGATCAATGGAAGTTGGAATTTAGCTTTATAGTTTCAAAGGATATTTCTCTAGTATATCAAGAAGGTGAATTGAATATGAGCCAGTGAAAATTATTTTCTTGATGAGATGCATACTATTGAAGCAATTTATGAATGTTAGTAAAAGGATGTTGAATACCACACAAATGAGAGGAGGGGGGCGAATTAGTCTAGCCCTTAATACAACTTACTTAATATCCTCTAACCTTAAAATTAAAATTAACTTATATCTATAATTATGGAACATGAAACCACAAAGCACAACACACATAAGAACACCATATTTATCTGGAAAATGTAAGAAGGGAAAAACCACAGTGAGAACCACACACACAATATGAATACTTTATTATAATGTTTTAGGCTCAAGGCCAAGGAGCTCACTGCACATGGTTGGACTTGAAAAATTAAGGCACACAATCTTAGGACAAGATACAAGGGTCTTTCATGAGTGTTATGCACAATATCAGGTCAGGATATAGAGGACTACACAAGTTGTCAAAGGACTCATTATCTTCCGAGAGGTACAGGGAAATTTAAATTTAAATGAACAAGATTTATTAATCATGACATTATCCTTGAATCATTATGTCAAGAAAAAAATATCATGCCAAAAAATATCATTCTTCACTCACTATCTCAAAACAATGTCATACTGAAGATATGATCATCAAAGCTCATCACAAACTAAAACTCATGATTATGCTTGTTCAATTGTAATTGCATATCATTCAAATATAATTCACAACAATCCACTTCTCAATTCACACATTTTCACTTCCATTTATACAAGGTTATACATAGAAACCCTCAATTAGGTTGGTCACAAATATAATATACATGAATTACATAAAGTTAGCCACTCAAACAAAAGATACACAATGAAATCCACTCTAAGAGATAGAGGGGACCCAAATATACCACAACACATCTTCCTAAGCCATTTCCAATGAACCAAACATGCTTACACTTCCTCCAAATTCATCATCAAACATAATGTGTTGAAAAATAATGAAGCACATTAACGAGTCGGCCCAAAAACATCACCCCATGAAAATTACACACTGTGGATCTACACACACCTTAGTGAGACCAATATCAACATTCTAACTAAACCTTTAAAGCATGTTTGGACCAAAAGAGTATGATCCAAATATGATAAATCAACATAGCTAGCTAGAGATCGATACAACTAACAATACCAAACACATAGAAACATAACCACTTTCCAAAGAAACCGACACTAGAGATTTGAACTAGAATAATACAAAAACCATATGAACATGTCCACCAAGACACAACACTTGAATCAAAGTAGTGGAGTAGTACAAAGCATTCTCTAGATCAATCCTAACAAACAACCTCACTATTAGCAAACTGCCACAACCAACTACATTATTTGAGCACTATGGACCTAAAAAAATAATAATGCAACATCCAAAGAATGTAGAAATAATATCCAAAACCATAAGCCATCATTATCAAGAATCAAATGAATGTAGATAATTCTTTCATAATAACATTTAAATACTCTTTCCTACATATTATAACTTCCATTACTGTATCCTTGCAAAAACATCTCATACTTACTCAATATCACTACCAGACAACATAATATCATCTGAACATTCATTTTTGAACCATCTACAACATCCGCACAACTAAACAACAACTTACACACCTTGTGACATCAATGACAACATGAGTAACATAACTCAAGTAACCAACAATCTCCCCCTTTGGTATTAATGGTGACACTTGTACCACAAACCAACAATGAATTCTTTCCAACTATATCTCTCTCCTTTTTACTGTGTCTCTCTCCTCCTTTGACATCAATGACAAAGGGCACAATATTACAAACAATAACTATTTCCCCAACTACAACACTCCTTCCGATTGGGATATCTATCTTTCCAAATCATATTCTTCAATACTCCCCCTAAGAACAACCAACGCATCCTTCCAAGAGACAAAAGATGAACTTTGAAACTCCCCCTAGAAAGATGCACCACTTCTTTGTATCTAGCTTGAAGAAGGAAGGGAAATAACCGCTAAGTTCTATAAAAAATACTCAAAGGTATCTTTCACTAGTGTTGTGATAAAGATGTCTACAATCTAATCCTTTGTAACATATATTCCAATCTAACTCCCTTCTTTCAACCTTCTCTCTAAAGAAATGATATCAGATAGGAATGTGTTTATTCCTTAAATGTATTATTGGATTCTTTGAAATTTTAATTACACTTGTACTATCAAACATAATAGGAATTTCATCATCATATATCACCTTGATATCTCTGAGAGTTTACTTCATCCACATGACTTGAGTGCAGCAAGATACACTTATAATATATTCTGCCTCTATAGTAGATAATGACACTAAATCCTACTTTTTTTATAATCAAGAGACCAACCTATCTACTAATAAAAATGTCCACATGTACTTCTATCATCAACACATCTAGCCCAATTAGCATATGTTTATGCTTTCAAAGTGAAATCATATTCTTCTTGTACCTCAAACCAAACTCTAGAGTCCCTCAAATATCTACATATCCTTTTTACTACTTGATCATAAGATTTCTTTGGATTATCTTAATATCTAGCAAGCAAATAGACAACATGCATAATATCCAATCTTGAAGCAGTCAAATATAATAATCCTTCAATCATGTATAATGTACATCTTTCTGAAACCCCCACTCAAGAAAACTAATCTAGCCTCATTGGCCCACATATTAATGTTGAAATTCCTATATTATTAGTTCACATGGTAAATACTAGACCTACTAGGGATCCATTCTCCAATATACCTAACATTAATGTTTCATAGACACCTTTGGGGTACACTATGATGGCTACTACATCTATGAATTTTGGTGCCTATAGTGTTGGTGGTGGTATTGGTGATGACAATGAAGGGAGCACCAACCCTCGTGGCTTTGTTGCTCCTCCTCCACCTAAAAATATAGTGTTAAACACTATTATATAGAATAGAAGATAGTTACAACAATATCTTACCAATCTGGAATGTACTACTAATCATTCATCTCTTCATTCCTATTATTATCGTATTCCTCTTGATATAATTATCTTAAATATGATCACCTCTTAAGAGGATGAATATTGAAATTTTTCATGATAGTTTGTAGTGATTATCATTATCTTGATTTTGTGTTGTTAAAGTTATTCTCTTGGCCCCTTCAGAAGATGCTGTTAGAATGGTACAAATAATTACCTGATTATTCCATCAAATCATTTGATTAAGTCATGGATGCCTTTCGTATGTAGTTTTAGGTGAATATTATGCTACACAGATCCGATACAAGGAGTAAACTGAGAGGGAGGGGTGTTAGGAACTGGGAAGGACAACTAAGAGGGGGGGGTGAATTAGTTTTCAATAAATTCCAACCCAAAACCAATTAATCCAACTTGACAATTCGTGTCGGTAAAACAAACTTAATGTCGGTAAAATAGATTAACAATTATAGCAATACTGGTATAACTTAATGCATGAAACAAAAAGAGAAACAACATCCACAATACATGACATAGAGATTTTGACGTGGAAACCCTGTACAGGGAAAAACCACAGTGGGAAACCTTACCCACAATCAAATGATACTACTACAGATAGTAAGTGAATACAATAATGGGGTCTGCACATGCAGAAAGGCCAACCACCTAGAGCTCACTGCTCGATCACAAAATAGGAGTCACACTGACTACAATTGGATGGTTAAATCCAATGACAGTGTACTACTTCAATATAGCATCTGCAATGCTGGATTTAGTACCAGTTTAAGCTCTGACCATGAGTGCCAAACACCTTCATAACCTTTCCTTTAATCTTCAGATAATATCTACATGATTTGCACAAGGAACTGCTTAATTTATCTCTACAATGATCTTCAATATTCACACACACTCATAATATGATCTTCAATAAGATCTTACAATTATTTATACAAAACCTAAGACCTCACCATAGGGTCGTCTCACTAAAGATATTATATTTAAATCAATTACAAATAAGTCTTGATGTGATAAAATATGTCAGCTCAATACATTTACACATTATGCAATCAATAAACCATTTCCAAAACATGTCGTGTTGATCTAGAACATGATATCTTGTACTGGTCCATAACCTAGACTTATCTACCAATAAAAGCAAATATGTGAATTTGATTAGACCAATAAGCAAAACATCAAATCCAAACATCCAATCCATGTCTTCAACATAACCAAATGATCTCCAGATGATAACAAGTCATCATCACTTCCTGAGTTACCAGTGAAACATATATCATGTCAGTGAAGTATATACCAGTGACTGTGCATAAGCCAATATCCATGTCGGGACAACAATGTGTTGGTTCAACAATAAACCAATATAACCAAAGTGCTAAATCAATAATGTAGACCTCTAGAAAGATAAGTGTTGACATCAATGACAAAACCAATGCAACACATGATAGAGTCATTCATAATACCAACAATCTCCCCCTTTGGCATTGATGGCAACACTAGATGGAAAAACATCTAAGTGCCAAAAACAGAATGCCAAATACCAACAATCTCCCAAAATAGATCAATACAAAGTTCTGTACAAAAAATAGAAACAATACAATCAAAACCAAAAATACATCTCTCCCCCTTTGACATCAAATGCCAAAGTAGTTAAGAATAAAAAATAACATACAACTAACTACTCCCCTTGAGCGGTAGCTCTCCTTCATCAAGACTGGAAAAAGATTTTTATGTTAGTCCTTGATGGTTTGATGCCAATCTTCATCATTCAAGTCTCTACTAGTGGGGAAATTACCCCAAGCTTCTCTTTGAGATATTCAAATTTTTCCTTAGGCAAAGGCTTTGTAAAAATGTTTGCAATTTTCTCTTTAGTATTCACATAAACCAATCTCACTTCATTTGCTTCAACATTCTCTTTTAGAAAATTGTACTTAATAAAAACATGCTTTGTTTTAGAGTGAAATATCGGATTCTTTGATATATCTATTGCTGATGAATTATCACAATGAGTAATTATCGATTCTTTGCATTTTACCTTGATATCCTTCAACATTTTCTTGATCCATAATACCTGAGTGCAATTAGTTGCTGCTGCAACATATTTTGATTTTGTTGTAGATAATGATGTACAAGTTTGCTTCTTTCTGATCCATGAAATTAATCTTCTGCCAAGAAAGAATGCACCACCAGTGGTAATGTTTCTATCATCTACATCTCCTACCCAATTTGCATCTGTATATGCACATAACTCAAAATTGTCATTCTTAAGATACCATAAATCAAGATTTGTTGTGCCTTGTAGGTATCGGAAAATCCTTTTAATTGCTAATTCATGATTTTCTTTAGGATTACTTTGAAATCTAAAAACAATACAGACTGCATTCATTATATCAAGTTTGTTTTGTGTCAAATACAGTAATCCTCCAATCATAGATTTGTACCTTATCGGATTTATAGGACCTGAATCATCCTTTAATGTCAATTTATCTATTGTAGTCATAGGAGTGCTTACCGGTTTGGAGTTTTCCATACAAAATTTCTTCAAAAGTTCCTTCGAGTATTTTGTTTGACATATGAATATACCTTTATCTATTTGAGAAATCTGCAAACCTAGAAATTTTTTTATCTGTCCAATCATAGACATTTCAAACTCTTCCTGCATCTTGTTAGCAAAGTTTTTACATAACTCTTCTTCACCTCCAAAAATGATATCATCCACAAATACTTCAAGAACCAAAATTTCATCATTGGTGATTTTGTAATAAAAATTGTTTTCAGCATTACCTTTTGTGTAACCAAGCCTTAAAAGATATTTATCCAATCTAGCATACCAAGCTCTGGGAACTTGCTTCAATCCATATAAATATTTCCTTAACCTACAAACCATATCCTTGTCATCTGTTAATGAAAATCCATCAGGTTGTTTAATGTAAACTTCCTCTTCAAGATATCCATTCAAAAATGCACATTTTACATCCATCTCATAAACTTTATAGTTCTTCTGAGCTGCAAATACAAGAAATAGTCTAATTTCTTCAATTCTAACTACTAGTGCAAAGGTTTCATTATAATCAATTCCTTCTTTCTGTGAATAACCTTTACAAACTAATCTTGCTTTGTTTCTGATTACTTCACCATCCTCATTAAGTTTATTTCTAAATATCCATTTAGTTCCAATTACATTTTTGTCTTTAGGTCGAGGAACTAATGTCCAAGTATTATTCTTTTCAATCTGACCTAATTATTCTTCCATTGCTTTTATCCAATGTTTATCTTCACATGCTTCAACAATTGATGCTGGTTAAACTTGAGAAATTAAACATACCTCTTCATTTGCCAATCTTCCTCTTGTCATAACACCTTGATTTTTATTTCCAATTTTCTGATTTTCTGAATGATTCAATCTTACATACCTGGGTTTATTCTAATTTCCACTTATAGGTTGTTGTTCTTTAGTCACAGTTGAGTTTTCTGATGATGCCAGTGTGACTGGTTCTTCATTCTGTACCGGTGCAATATGCATTGGTTCATTAATAGTCATTTCTATTGTCGGTTCTACAGATCTTGAATCTCCTCTAAAATGTTCATCTATCTTCACATTAGTACTCTCAATGATTTTCTACAATATTTTATTATAACATATATATGCCTTTCTTCTAGTTGAATAACCCAAAAATATTCCTTCATCACTTCTAGGATCAAATTTGCCAATAAACTCATCTCTCCTAATATAGCATTTGGTTCCAAATATTCTAAAATATTTAAGACTAGGAGTATGACCAAACCATAGTTCATAAGGGGTCTTACCGGTTTGACCTTTGATGTGAACTCTGTTGAAACTATAAACCACAGTATTCATTGCTTCTCTCCAGTACACATGAGGTAGATTTGCTTCCATCATCATGGTCCTTGCTGCATCCAGTATAGTTTTGTTCTTCCTTTCTACAACTCCATTCTGCTGGGGTGTTTGGGGTACTGATAGTTGTCTTTTGATTCCATTCTCCTCACAAAATGAATTGAATTCCCTACATGTAAATTCTCCTCCTTGATCAAATCTCAAACATTTGATTTTCTTGTTGGTTTCATTCTCTACCATTGTCTTGTATATCTTGAATCTTCCAAAAGCTTCTAATTTCTTTCTGAGAAAAGTAACCCAACACATTCAAGAATAATCATCAATTATTAGAATAAAGTATCTGTCACCCTGAAGACTTCTTGTTCTTGTTGGACCACATAAATCAGTATGGATTAAATCAAGAATATTATTGGATTTCTCAAAAATGCTCTTAAATGTTGTTCTAACTTTCTTTCCCATTTGACATTCCTTACATACCGGATTATGAAGTTTTACAATCTTAGGTAAATCCATTACTTTCTTAGTTGAACTGATCTTTACAATGCAATCAAAATTCACATGACAGAGTCTTTTATGCCATAACCAGCTTTCATTAATGTGTGCAATCAAACATGTCTTATCGCTAGTATTCAAATGAAAGATATTACCTTTAGTCTAATTAACGGTTGCAATCTCCAATCCAGTTCTGTTCATGATTTTGCATTTTCCATTCTTGAATTGTAATTGAAATCCTTTTTCCACTAACTAACCAACACTCAAAAGATTATGCTTTAAACCTTCAACATAATAAAGATTGTCAGTATTGTGCTTACCATTCAAAGATATAGTGCCTCTTCCTTTGATTAAACAAGCTTTGTCATCTCCAAATCTTACTAGACCTCCATGAATTTTTTGTAATGATAATAATTTGCTTTTATCACCAATCATATGATGCAAGCATCCATTATCAATGACCCACTCATCTTTTTCTTCAATTTTTGTTCTAATGCCTGCTCTATCAGTTTGACAATAGGTGTCGGTGGATCTTCTTTTAATGCAACAAATGCCCATCCACTATTTGTTGGATCTTCATCTAAGTCATCTGTAACACCTTCATCTGCATAATAACATGACTTATCTTTGTTTTTCTTAAATCTGTATCTATGATATTCAAGGTTAGGTTTATATGTTATTTTTGCTTCCTCTCTTAGTCTTGCATGTCGACCAGGACACCTAGATGCCATATGAACAACTTTATTGCAATTAAAACATTTGAAAGGTGATTTACCTTCATACTTACTTCCTACTGGACCTTTAGGCATCTTCCTTGTGAATAGTGCTTCAAGTTATTCAAGTTCTTCATTTTCTCTCTTGATATCTTCAAGTTCTTTTGTATAAAGTGCTTTCCAATCAGATTTGTCAGATGATGATGATGATGATGTTTATGATGATGCTTTGAAGGCTATACTGATTTTGACTGTAGCAATAAGACCAAACTCTTCAAGATCAAATGCTAAAAGTTTTCCAACCAAAGTATCTCTTGAAACTGATGTATTAGGCATTGTTCTCAACTCATTAATAGCAGTTACTTTCATTTTGTAAGTCAGTGGCAAAGATATTAAAACTTTAGAAACAATTTCATATTCAGTTAAAGATCCTCCACAACATTGTATTCCTAAAACAATTTCATTAACTCTTTCCATGAATGCAAAAATTATTTCATCTTCTTCCATTTTTAAATTTTCATACCTGACCTAGTAACATTTTAGTTTTGCAATGTTGACAGTGGTATCTCCTTCATTCAATGTTTCCAGTTTATTCCAAATAGCTTTTGAAGTAGATCTATCTGATAATCCCATGATTTGTTGATATGATAATATGCTTAGAAGTGCTTCTCTTACTTTGCAACCATTCTACAAGTCTTTATCCAATGTCAGTGGATGAGGGATATTTGGAGTAGGACCAACATAGCCAGTCTTTATAACATCCCATATATCTCTTCCAATGTAGTTCAAATGTGTTTCCATTATGATCTTCCATATACCATAGTTAGTTCCATCTAGTTTAGGAATGTCCTTCTTGAAAAATATTTGCTGCCATAGGAGCTCCTCAAGATGTTAGGCTTGTGCAAAAAGAGGTCTAAGCTCTAATACCAATTGTTAGGAATCGAGAAGGACAACTAAGAGGGGGGAGGTGAATCAATTGTCAACAAATTCCAACCCAAAACCAATTAATCCAACTTGAAAGTTAGTGCCAGTAAAACAAACTTAATGCTAGTAAAACAGATTAACAGTTATAGAAGTACCGGTATAACTTAATGCATGAAACGGAAAGAGAAACAACATCCACAACACATGACACAAATATTTTGACATGAAAACCCTGTAAGGGGAAAAACCACGGTGGAAAACCTTACCCACAATCAGATGGTACTACTATAGATAGTAAGTGAATACGATAATGGGGTCTGCAAATGCAAAATGGCCAACCACCTAGAGTTCACTATTCAATCACAAAATAGGAGTCACACTTACTACAATTGGATGGTTAAATCCACTAACAATTTAATACTTCAATATAGCATCTGCAATGCTAGATTCAATACCAATTTAAGCTCTAACCATGAGTGTCAAACACCTTCATGACCTTTCCTTCAAACTTCAGATAATATCTACATCATTTGCACAAGAATATTCTTAATTTCTCTCTACAATGATCTTTATATTTGCACACACTCATATTATGATCTTTAATAAGATCTTATAGTTATTTATAAAAAACCTAAGACCTCACCATAAGGTTGACTCACTAAAGATATTACATTTAAATCAATTACAATTAAGTCTTGATGTGATACAATATGTCAGCTCAATACATTTACACATTATCTAATCAACAAACCATTTCCAAAATGTGTCGTGTTGATCTGGAACATGATATCTTGTGTCGGTCCATAACCTAGACTTATCTGTTGGTAAAGGCAAATATGTGAACTCGATTAGACCAATAAGAAAAACACCAAATCCAAACATCCAATCCATGTCTTCGACATAACCAAATGATCTCCAAATGATAACAAGTCATCATCAACTTCCTGAGCTACCAGTGAAACATATATCCTATCAGTGAAGCATATATTGGTGACTATGCATAAGCCAATATCCATGTTGGGACCACAATGTGCCAGTTCAACAATAAACCAATATAACGAGAGTGCTAAATCAACAATGTAGACCTCTAGAAAGATAAGTGTTGACATCAATGACAAAACCAATACAACACATGACGAAGTCATCGATAATACCAACAAGGGGGGTGAATCAGTTTACCATCAGAAATCAAAACTTAATGCATATCAAAACCATTAAATTGGAGCACAAAGGAACAAACATAATGAAGAGTAGAACATGAAAGCTCAATACACACAACACTAATATTTTGGCATGGAAAACCCGGTAAAGGGAAAAACCATAGTGGGAAACCCTACCCATAATTAGATGAATACTCTACAGTAGTATTGTGAACAATTACAATGGGTCTGCACTTGCAGAAAGGCCAACAACCTAGAGCACACTGCTCATCACAAAAATAAGTCTCACTGACTTACAAAACATCAGACTACAATTTGGAAAGAATGAATTGTGAAAGTAGCATCTCCTAATGTTTGATATAGTTTTGTTTAAGCATAGATGTCTACCCTACAATACAAAAACCTTCACTGAATGATATATCACTTGTTCATGTATAAACCTTCCTCTATTAATGCAAACATAACCATCCATGTTCAAATTACATGAATAAGTCACCTATAAACACATATCATTAACCTTATTGACAAGGTCGGCTAAACCCTAAACCCATAAACCCATAATAACAAAAATTACATTACACAATATCACTAGACCAATATTATGATTTACATTACATAACATGGACCTAAATCAAGTAACCAAACAATTCCATCTACCGAAAATTCTGCTAAGACCAAAATTTAACACGCTTCACCAACTAGTAGAAACCCTTAGTGATGTAACACAAAGAGTCTAACCAGATCCAAATAGGACCACCATAACAACATGCCAACCAATGCAAAGTCACTAAACACTCAAAATATGATCAAGAAAAACCTTCAGCATGATAGAAACCAATTCCATAAGCCAGACAAAGATCTTCTTACCAAAAAACCAAATATCTCTTACTGGTAAAGCTAACCGGGAAAGATAGAATCTAGCTGGTACCGGTAAATATGAAAAGTGATAATTGCCAAAGTACCAAATCATGACCCAATAGAATATAGCTATAAATTCAAAAAATGGATCCTAGTGACTCCCCACCTAGGAGAGAGAAAGGAAGCTACTAGGATGATTTTCACTTGGGAGGAACTTTACATTCAAAAGAGGGGCTTGAATCTACTAGATCCAAATCCGAAGGAAACAAGGATCCGAATTCTGAGTGGATTGCAAGCGGTTAAAGTGTGATTTACCCTCTTTTGTAAATGAGAAACTTGACTTGTTGACTATGTGGAAAAGAGAGGAAATAAGTGAAATGAGGAGCTACCAATTTGGGATCGCACTGTAATTTTGGATCTAAGCTAATTAGACTGATACGGATCTACCTCGCAAATTTGGAGAAAATTCATCAGGACCATGGCGGGAATGTACATGGTCCGCCACAAAATCCGCAAAACAAAAAGGGTTCTTCCATCTCTCCAAATGAAGCCCAAACCTGCAATCATAGCAGTGCACCTACAACCTACACACATAAAAGAGAGGGAGAATGGTTGTTGATAGGGGTTTGCCTCAATCAAACCCTGGTTGAGGAATCAACCTTGAAAGAAAGCAATTGCAAATGCTTGAATGTAAACAATAGAAATGTATACCTTGTATATCTGCAACTTGTTGATGATGATTGCTTTGCTTCTTGAATGTAACCACAAAATGTTGTATGAAATGGTATGTAACATGACAGAACCCTAACGCACACACATACTTGCAAATGAATGTTGTAATGTTACTCCAATGGATGAATGAAAAGGACTTGAATGCTTGAATGCTTGATGATGACCTTGAAATCTTGTATCTTCTCCTTATGCCTCTTATCCTCTATCATCCATCCATGAATGAGGGTATTCAATTCCTTTTTATACATGCCTCAAGGATTAATTTCACACCACCGAAGACCAACAAGGAGGAATTGTCAACCTTGAAGATAAATTGTGCATAGGAGACCAGGCATAAATGACATAGGGCCACCCTAAGGGGTGAGGACAGGGGTGCCATGCCCCTGTCCCGCCCTATTTTGGGGTCTGGATAGGGTCTAGAGAAGACAAAAGATATGAAGGAGGAAGGGTGAAGGGGTGGAAAATGCAGAAATAGGTCTTTGTTAGGGAAGGAGATATTGTCGCCAAGGTGAGGACCCAAGATGTGGTTAAAATTGCAGGGGTCACAATTTTATGACACTACATTTAGCCCCCACTTTAGCAGGAGTATGGCTTATGCCACTATTGTCAATAAAGTATAAGAAAAAGAGAGAGATGAAGATGACAGACATGGAGCAAAACCACAAGGAGTATAAGACGCCACTAATATTGAGGAGCGAAAATCCCCCAATCTTAGGGTCTTAACTCATGCCAACATATGCAAGAGTACACAAAACAAAAAGGCACAAGACACACAAAACAAAGACAAGGTGCAAAAAGACACATGACAATAGCAAGACATAAGATGACAAACTAACTAGCCAAAGAGATCTCAAGCTCAGATGTCTCAACAACTAATTAGGACACAAAGACCAATGCCATCACATAAACACGAGCGAACACATAAAAGAGAAAAGTTGACATCATCCATGAAGCATCAATAGTAAAAACATGAGTTCATGAGAGGAAGAAGAGAGAGAAAATGAATACACACTTTGGCGATCCATGAGAAGAAAAGAAAAGAAGAAAGAAGCCATGGACATCTCACCCCTAAAACTAGGTGATCCATGGAGAGAAGGACATGGAAAATCTCGCCTCTAGAGCCTATCTAGGTGATCCATGTAAAGAGAGAGGGTGAGAACATTGTTAGTTGCACTCAACCTCATGCACATGTGTGTAAGTGAGGTTCAAGGTGCCTCATAGGAGTCTATGCTCGAGTATGCTACAACCTATATAGAATATATAGTACAAGTGCCAATAAAGGTGTGACATCCTATTCTAAGAGTTTGTGCTCTAGTTTCGAGAATAATCACCCCGCATAAGAAAAAGTGACATCATATCACTCTAAGAGACCGTGCTCTAGTTTTGAGAATGACCCATTGTACAAGAGAAAAAGGAAGTGAAGACATCTCGCTCTTGTTGGAAACCAATAACACTAAGAGGGGGTGAATCAGTGTTATACTGGAATTAAAGATTTTAGCCTTAACAAAACATTCATTCACCTACCGATACACCGATATAAACAAAATTGAAAGAAGTAATGCAATTGATAAGCCAAACACATAGATGAGAACCATAACACATAGATTTATATGTGGAAAACCTCAATGAGGAAAAACCGTGGTGGGATTTGTGACCCACAATATCAATTCACTAACCATATGAAGAGATATTACAATATATGATGGGCCGGCACTTGTATGAAGGCCTACAACCTAGAGCACACTACTCATCACAATAGGAGCCTCACTGACTACATAAAATTTGAGACAACAATCCAGACAAGTGTGAACTGCTTAATATAGCATCTCCTATGCTAGAATACAGTTTCGGTTTAAGCTTTGTCTGTTCCAGTTAAAACCCTAAACTTCAGTACCAGAATAACCCTTACAATGAATTCCTCACATACACAGTCTCTCGGAATGATTTTGCATCATATTACATTTCCATGTCCATAACTATATCCATATTTTTAAAAATAATCTATTAAGCTGACCTATATATACCCTATACAATTTTCATGCCTTATGTCGGCTTACAAGGATTTATACAATATCATATTACATGTTAGCCATATAACATAAATGAATAAGCATTAAAATAATTTTTTGATGCCGGATCTAAGATGTGTTGGCCTCGAATACTGATGACCTTTACTATACCATGTCAGCCTGCATTGCTGGTGACAAAAGAAATCTTCTATCCTACCGATGTCGGTGTAGAGTCTTGTGAAGTGCTTGCCAGTACACCATATGAAACCGGAACCCAAAATCATATTTCCATCAATGACAACATAGTGAAACCAATAGAGTGTCAATTGCCAATAATCTCCCCCTTTAGTATTGATGGCAACACACGTGAAAAACGGTCATGGTTTCAACTATCGGTTTCATCTTGCCCTGCTCCCCCTGAGCTGAATATGCAAAATGATCT
This sequence comes from Cryptomeria japonica, assembly GCF_030272615.1. NCBI lineage: Eukaryota > Viridiplantae > Streptophyta > Pinopsida > Cupressales > Cupressaceae > Cryptomeria > Cryptomeria japonica. The sequence goes on along the minus strand of NC_081412.1, from coordinate 140,804,268 downwards.
GTATCTCCAAAAACTCTATAACTCCCCTAATGTATGCAACTATTCATTATTTTTCACATGCAATGTATGCTACTGCCCCTTTGACATCAATGCCCAAAAAAATGTCAAAGAATAAGTACTGTACACTGAATACCTCCAAAAATGTCTTACCAGAGCTTGACCAGTTTCAAGATTTCTAGATAAGCTTTCTCCAATAACTCCATATAAGTATCCCAGTTGGTTTCCAATGTGCCAAAGATAGATACAAGTCCACTCAATAAATATGCAAGTGATTCTTTCTCAGTGACTGCTTTCAGTGTGGGCTTACCAAGCATATCCATGCATTCCCTCTTATGTAAACCAAGTGAATCCAATCTTGGGCTCAACAAACCTCTGAGATTTCTGGCTCTCTGAATGATCTTATCTCTTTCTTTTTCAAGAGCAGAAATTTGGTTCTCCAAAGTCAATTTTTTTCCACCAACAGATGTTGTCAGTGAAATTAGTCCATAAAAAGAGTTAGCAATATTAGCAATTTTCTCCTGTATGTCTTTTATCTTTTTATCTACATTTGCTGTCAGTATCTCAGTATTGCAACATACCCTGTATATATTAGTACATTGTTTCAAACAATTTTCTATCAAAATTAGCTTCTCCTCAATCTTTTTCTTTTCTCTGTCAATGATCTAATCAAAAGCACCTCTCTTAGCCAAAGTGAATTTTTCAAGTGCATGTCGGTTAGAGATCTGTTGTAAGGATTGAAAGTATTTTGATATGTGTTCAGTTATTACCTTAAGCTTGCTAGAAGGGCTCGCTTCATCTTAAATCTTACACTTTGGGACCAGTCTATGCAAAATAGTTATGGATTGATCTATAATCCCCTTGTTTGTGGTTCCCTCCTTCATCAGTTTATGAGCATCCATCACCATTCATTTTGTGAGACTCATCTCTAGGATGGTTTTCTTTTCCACTAGAGAAGTGTCAATTGTCAATAATGATGTGCCAATGACTGGTTCCCTACCGGATTCCCCTATTTTCTCAGATGACTTATCCTTTAATACCTCCTCACTTGCACTGGTGGCTACGCAACTTAGTGTAGTCTATGAAACTATCGATTCCTTTCTAGGAACAATATCCTCAACCCGTACATTAGTATCCGGAGGACAATTGTCCTCAATGTTAGTATCTTGTATAATGTTCTTAGCATTAATCGGTGTCTCAGTTATTGTCTGTACATTTGTGTTTACTGGTGGCTCAATTTTCACTATCTTGATATTCTTCAAAACTGAGGGTGGAGTACCCATGATCCCTTTACCTTTCCCTTCAACCAGTGTATCTACAGTATATGTTTTTGTCTCCATTGAAGTAAAGAATCCTCTATGTTCTCTCAAAAATTTGATCCAAGCCTTCTGTGTTTCCTTTATTATCTCATTCATCATTCCTAACATCAAGCTAGTTATTCTATGTTTGCTATTGAATACTGTCATGCCCAAACTTTTGGGCACGAATGGGATAATTTTTTTTTTTTAAAGATCACAACTTAATAACATTAAATTTACTAAATTGAAATGCACTGGCAAGTTTTGTCTTAGCTATGCGTGAGTTAACTCTAACACTAACTCAAGCAAGTGAAAATAATTTAAATCAAATGTGGAATACTAAAAGAATTATTTTATTATTTCCTCAATTTTTAATCAATAACTTAAATTAATCAATACTCTCAAAAATAATTGACAAAGATATTATTAATCTCCAATAACCATTAATTGTATTTAGGAACTAAATAAATTTAGTCCTAGCACTTAGTTTATAATGTCTAAAATTTATTTTAATCAATAATTAAAATGTGCTTAAAATAATTCGACTAAAGGGTCAATTAAATTCATAATGACATATGTCCTATAAAGTTTAATCTCATAAACCTATATCTAGGTGGGCTAAAACTATTCCCTATAGTCAAATAATTTACAACGGAATTAAATTTCCTAAAAGATTAAACTTCACAAGTATTTTAATTTAAAACATCTTTTTTAATTATACTCATATGCTTATTAAAACATATTAATTATAATCACTTAAGAAAATATTTTATCTCCAATTTGCCCTAATCTTCCATAATTTAAATGTAGTACCCCTACCCTAATCAATTCCTAATCTTGGTTTGACCTTGGTTAGTTTATCATAATATAATGATTATAGTTAGATGTTTTGATTTAGTGCATAGCTGTTAATGTGGTTTTTGCACCAACCAATTTGTATGCAAGATAGTAATTCTCTTATTTTGTGTTATTATCTCGGGCTAACGCTTTCATTAAGTTTTTATATGTATGCATGTATGACTCTTAGTGGCAGGAGATTTCAGGTACAGTATCGTATGAGTACGAGGTTTGTCTTCACTTGGATTCGCAGGTTTGAGTGTACCTCTTTAATCCTTAGAGTTGGATTAGGTGGTCATGTTATCCTCATGTGACCATAGTCGTGCTCAAGTGAGCATCGTCAGTCGTCGTTGGTATTCCCTTTGGTTGGGCTGCGGGTTGTCTGTCTGTTTGGCTTCTTGGGTTGCATGTTTGGTGTGTATGGTTAAATTGAGTAATTAGTCCTTAGTATTTAATTTGATTAAATATGTGTTTGTGCATTAAAGATTAATGGACTAAATTAATCAGGATTTCTTTATGTGATTTATCGTTAATTTGAATCACTCGATTTAAATTGGGAGCAAGTTCAATTAAATGGTTAAATTTAAATATTAAATGTATTATGTTTATGCTCATGAAAAGAAAGATTTTAATTTAATTGAAATAGAATTAATTTAATCTTGTTGGCATTTTGGAAATAGAAAGGTTAAATTCAGTTATTTGGAAAAAAATCAAATTTAAATTGGAAGCAAGTTAATATATTGATATAGTTGGAAAATAATGATTTTTGAGGAATTATTTTAAATAAAAATTTTAATTCCAAAATAAAACTTTTGGTCAAACATTTTCCTTATAACCTAGACTTTTGGAAAATATTGGGGATTAAATTTTTTGGAGAATGAAAATTTAGGGATTTTGGAAAAGAAAGGATTTTTGGAGCTTGCAGGTTGGGCTCTCCTTCGATTTTGCCAAGATTGCTGAATCAGGTAGGCCTCTAGTTTACTTCTTGGGTTCTTGCTTAAAGAAAATTGTTTTTGGTGTTTTTTTGTAGAAATCTGGTTGTACAGATTAACAATCTTATGTTTTTGGAAATGGAGGAGTTGTAGTTGACTATATGGATCTTAAATCCTCCTTGCTTCATTTCCAAACCTCCAGATGTCAATTTTGTTTGTATAAATGGATTCTCAAAAATTAAAACCAAATTTTGGGGTTTGGTTGTTCTTGAAAAAATTTGTTTAAAACTCCAATGAATCTCTCTTATATAAGTTTAAAAATGAAACTTAGATTGGGGTTGATATATATGATGTTAAAATTGTGTAAATCCATCTCTTTTTGCTAGTATGACTTGTTTTGGAAAGATTTTCCTTCCTAAAACTGGTTATTTGAAAAATGAAAAAAAAATAATTAAAATTTTTTTATTCTTTTAAGTCTCTAGGACTGTATTTTTTATTTACTATGTCTTTAACAATAATTTTAAAAAATAGAATAAAATAAATAAATAAAATAAAAACAAAGAAAAAAAAATATTTATACCCCAACCACGTGGGAGAGTTTCCCCACCACGTGGAAGGGGGTGTTGTGCATCCCTTTTGGGGCAGCAATGCTCTCCAAGGGGTGTTGCGTGCTCCCTTTAGGGGCAGCAGCACTCCCCATGGGGTGCTGCATGCTCCCATTAGGAAGCAGTGCTTCCCCAAGGGGTAGTGTGAGCTCCCAAGGGGGGGGCCCACATGGGTTTCCAAGTGGGTACCCTTCCCCATTTTTTTGTATTTTTTTTATAAAAAATGTTATTTTTATATTTTTTTAATTATAAAAAAAAAATAGTATTTTATATAATTTAGTGTTAATTTTGAATTAAGTCTTTTTAATTATGAATAAATATTGGCATTAATTAATAATCCATGGATAATTTGTTGTTAATTAATTGTATAATGTTAAATATACAATAATTAATATTCAAATCTTATTTTATTATTAATGCATATTTTTGTAATTAAATACTTAATTTGTTTTGATTGATTAAAAAATAGGTTTTAAGGACTCGAAACCACTACATCATGGAAAGAAAAAGAGCAGAAAAAGGATTAAAAGTCCGCATACAAAACAACTGGCCAAAAGACCAGCGAACAGAAAGAACAACAAAACAACAAAACACGGCAAAGAAATCGAGGAGACGCTACATTGCAATTTTCTTTAGTAGGTCCTCTACCTTTATCACCAACTCATCATAGGTAACCCTGACCGCTTTCAGCTCTTCCAGATCCTTGTTCATTTTCTTTTCCTTCCTCTTGCCTTTGGTGCGGGTTCTGGGACCTTGAGCTTCCCCTGTACCTTCAGCATCCAGGTCAATTTCCTGGATTTCCTTGTCATCATCAAGCTTACTGATGAGGGTATGAGTATTATTGGCCGAGATTTTCAGAATACTAAGGCTCTACTACACAATATTCTTAAGGCACTCCTCAATTTTTTCCACTTTGGTGACTATATCCGAGAGTGTTTTTTCACTAGTTTCTGCAAGGCTTTTTCTATCCAGCATCTCCTTTTCAATCTTCTCAAACCTGGGGTTAAAAGCATCTCTAATGTCTTTCGCTTTAGCAATAGTGTTTTTCAGATCCTCGATATAGTCAGCCATTATATTCCCCTCTCCTATATTAATGGTCTCCAGAATCAGGACTCTGTTGCATAGTTTTTTATACTCATCCATAGCTTTCTTGTAACCATCAATGAGCCATTCCATTGTTTTCATAAAACCATTCAAGCCCTCGGGAGGAGGGCCATAGGGGGGAGTCACTTTTCCAGGGGTTACCTATTCATCTTTAGGGATATGAAGGGCGGAGACAGTGTCGGCAGCCCTGAGGGTTTCTTCCAATGTCTCCTTTTCCAGGCTGTGCTCGGCTTCTAGGGTCTTAGCTTGCTTGTCAGCGTCTGGTTCCTTGCCAATCTCCTCTTTTTTCTTATGTTTTTTCTGGGTCTGGGCTTGGTTTTTACTTTTCTTCTTCAACAACCCTTTAGGGTTCTTCTTCTCCTCAGAATAATTTGAATCCTCTTCTTCTGAAGAGATGCTGATCAAGGGTTTTCTTTGAAGTTTCTTGCCCTTAGAAGATGAGGGTCTTGATTTCCTCTTCTTACTACTCTCATACTCTAAATCATCAGAGCTATCCTCATTATCAGATGAGGAATCATTGTTAGATTCCTCCTCCTCCAAAAAAGCAGAATCAGACATATCTTCCTCAGAGTCCATAGAGGGCTGCATCCGGTTAATTTGACTAGCCTTTAAATGGTCATAAATGAGGACCATAAGGCCTTGGTGCATTGCGGTATCGCCCAGAGGATTCTCTTTGTAGGCTTTTAGGGAGGCATTCATTGAGCAAAGCAAGAAATAAGGAAAATTCACCTTATCATTATGCCTAAAGTGGTTTAACAGAACAAAATGATACCCATAGACTTTCGTAAACCTACCATCTAGGGTAATATACTGCATTAAAACAAAGAGAATTTCCCACTAGGGTTTGGCAAAAGCCCTAGGCGGGTAATAGGTTTTGCTCAACTTTACTAGTCGTCTTTTCTCTTTCTCAGTAACTGGGTACCTTTCAATGGCTTCCTTGCTGACCTTCCTATCTCTGTAGAAGTTGCAACCTTCCCTGTTGAGACCTGTAGCTTTAGCAATTAAATCTTCATCAATTTCCACCATTTGGTCACCCATTTTTAGCATGCCCTTCTTCCAGTTTTTGCAGAAGAGGCTAGTAACCATTCCATCATGGCCGTGGAGTCTCTCTATGAAGTTCGAGAGACCACCCTTCTGCAAAATACCCCACACCTCTTTCTTCTATTGCCACTCCTTGCAACTACTTGGCTCATATCATCTCCTATTTCCACCCATGATGTCGCTTCTCATAGCCAAATTTTGAAACTTGCAAAGCTAGTACAACAAAGAGCTTTACGAAGCTAAAACAAATACCTAGAAAGCATGTGAGTTGTTGGCCTTAATGATGTGATTGATTAAAAAATAGGTATTGATGGCACTGATGTTATAATGAGTGATTTTCTCATTATAGAAATAAGTCAAAGTGCTTACATCAGTACTTTTCATAATTACCCTATCAATCAAGAGTCTTTGGGGTACTTCTATATTGTTCATCACTTATGATTTGTCTGACATCTTTAGGGAGTCCTCTCTCACCCATCCACGTGGTAATTGTCTCATTTTTAACTGCCACATTGGTAGGCCAATCAGCAGAACAATTAGCCTCTCGATAGATATGGGAGATATGGCATTTCTTAAAGGTTCTAATGATGTTAATAGCAGAATTGATTATGTTGTGAATCGACCATGAGGGTTTTGAAGTCCCATTGAGGCACTTTATTATATTATTTGAGTCCCCTTCTATCCATAGATAGGGACAATTCCATTTTTTGGCTAGGATAATGCCTTGAAGAGCTGCCATAGCTTCCGCTTTATGATTTGTTTGGGTTCCAATAGGGATAGCAATCATCTCTTTGCAAATTCCTCTATTATCTCTAAGAATAGCTCCACAACCTGAAGGACCTAGGTTGCCTTTAGCTGCACCATCAAAATTGATTTTGAGCTAGCCTTGGAGAGGGGTTTGCCATTTAGCTTCAAGCCTTTTATTGTAGCTGAGATTAGGACCATCAGTGATCTTCATATTCCAAGCCCTTAATATATTTGACTCCAGGGAGTTATTTGAGTAACAAGAAACCTCCATGATTCCCATATTTTCCTGGATAGCCCTTTGAATTTTCTAGAAAAAAATATCTTGATTTAGGGAGACATCCCTGAAGATTCGATTGTTTCTTTCTTTCTAAAGACCCCACAAAATGTGAGGAAGAGAGAGATGCCACATACATCTCAAAAAAGAGTTAGTCCATTGAATTTGCCAAGAGGAGAACAAATCTCTGATGTTACTAGGAAACACCCAAGCTAAACTAAAGCTCTTGAGGAAACTTTCCCAAACAGAAGCTAAGAAGGAACAGTGGAGGCCAAGGTGGTCCACAGACTCTTCCTCTTGAAAGCACAACACACACCTATTTGGAAGGACAAAACCTCTACCTTTTAGGTTGTCAACGGTAAGAATCTTATTTTGGAGGATAGTCCAGAAGAAAAAATTGATTTTGGGAGTGAGACCTTTAATCCATGCTTTAGACCAGAAAGGATTTATAGGAGGGTGGGGGGGGGGGAAGGACACAATACATCAAAAACATAGTTAAAGTACCTTTGGGATCATATTTTCAAATCAAGGAGTCCTCTTCATTATTTAGCCATATAGCAGACAGATGGGTCTTGAGCTTAGAAAGGCTAGGGTGGATACTATCAATGTTCTGCCAATTGTTCCCATCCAAGTAATCTGCCACTAAGGAGCCAAAAGAGCCAATACAGGAAGGGGCATGGGAGGCCCATTCATGGGAATCCATTAGGGGTTTATCAAAAAGCCAGGGATCCTCCCAGAATCTAACTTTTCTACCATTTCCAAGTTTATATATCACTCCTTTAGCAATCACATCTTTACATTTAGAAACATGGTTCCAAATATGGGATCCATTTATGCTGAAATCTGAATTAAGAAAAGAAGAGAGAGAAGAAGACAGAAGAAAGTACTTACTTCTCCAAATTTTGCACCATTCAGAATCAAAATGAAACCATCTCCAAGCTTGTTTGGACAAGAGAGCTTCATTTAAAGTACGAATCCTCTTGAGACCTAGACCACCTTTTCTTTTCGGCCTACAGACCTAATCCCAAGCCACCAAGGACATTCTTTGTTTTTCCTCAACCCCAAACTATAGGAATCTTCTTTGAATTTTCTCAATTGCTGTAGCATACTTGACTAGAATTCTGAAAAGACTAAGAGCATAAGTAGGAATACTTTGAAGAGTAGCCTTAAGGAGTAGGAGCTTACCAGCTTGACTTAAGGGAACCCCTTTCCATCCTGCAAGTTTTTTGTGAAATTTGTCAACTAGAGAACTCCAGAAGGAATCGGGAGGGGAAATCCCCATGGGGAGTCCAAGGTAGGTAGCAGGAAGGTTAGCAATCTTACACTCCAGAATTCTGTTGATCCTCTATTGTCTTCTCTCTGGGGTATTAATGAAAAAGACATCACTTTTGGCCCAGTTAATAAGCTGCCCTGTAGCAGAGGCAAATTTACACAGGGTACTACCAAAATTATGAAAAGGATGGGGGAGATAGGATCTCCTTGCCTAAGACCTCTCGAAGCTTGGAAAAAAGTAGAAGGAGAACCATTGACAAGAACATCAAAAGACACAGAGGTAGTAAGTTGGGAAAAAAGATCCACAACTCTAGGGGCAAACCCAAAAGAAGTGAGAACTTTATGAAGAAGAGACCAGTCAACCCTGTCATAGGCTTTGGAGAGGTCAAGCTTAAGGATGAGACCTTGCTTCTTAGCTCTAACAAGAGAATGAATTTTCTCATGAACTGTAATAATGGAATCAAGAATTTGTCTTCCAGGAACAAACCCATTTTGTTGGTGTTTAATTAAGGCAGGAAGGATAGACAAAACTCTAGTAGTCAGAACCTTAGAAATAATCTTGTAAAAGGAGTTGCAAAGGCTAATAGGTCTAAATTTGTCCAAAGAGTTAGCACCTTGAATCTTGGGGATAAGAGCAATAAAAGTACCATTGATTTCTTTCAAGAGTTTTCTAGCCCCAAAGAATTCCTTAACCCCATTGGCAACATCAGTACCAATAATATCCCAAAAATCTTGAAAAAAGAACATTGGGAAACCGTCAGGTCCAGGTGCTTTGTTACCATCAAAGGAGAAAACAACATTTTAAATTTCTAAGATAATGGGAATGGAAGAGAGGGAGGCATTAATTTGAGCATCAATGATACAAGGAATGTTCTGAAGAAAAGAGGATTGGGCTTCAGCATCTAGACTGTGATCCCTCTTTAGGAGATCTGAGAAATACCTCTTAGCTTCATTCCTTATTTCATCCTCCTTGACCAGCTCCCCACTTTCCACAACTAACTTGTTAATTCTATTAACTGCTTTATGCTTGATAGTCGACATATGGAAGAATTTTGTATTCTTGTCCCCTTCCTTGAGCCAAATACATCTTGATCTCTGCTTCCAGAACATTTCCTCTTTGGCAATAATGTCATGGTATTTCTTAAGGATCTCATTTTCATCAGCAATAGACACAGTATTGAAACCATCCTTCTATATCTGGTCCTGTATTTCTTTAAGGTTTTCCTAAATTTTACTCTTAGCCTCAAATATATTCCCAAAACTGGTTTTATTCTAGAGTTGAATGTTGTCATTCACACTTTTGAGCTTCTTAACAACTTTGAACATAGTCATTCCCTCAACTTGGATACTCCACCATTTCTGAATATTTCTTTTGATGTTGGGGTGAAGGGTCCACATTTTTTCAAATCTAAAGGGGAAGTTTCTCCTTCTATTGATTAAGTCAGCAATGAAGGTGATAGGAAAATGATCGGATCCAACCCGAATGTGGGCAAACAAAGAACAAAAGTACTGACTATACCAGTCATCAAAAATGAGAGTTCTGTCAAGACGCACTTGGATAAGGTCATTACCAGTTCGTCTGTTAGGCCAAGTGTAATTGCAACCCTGCATCTCCAAATCATTAAGAGCTTGGGAGTTAATAAAATCCATGAGGGAAATCCTACTTTCTAGCTGAGGAATACCTCCAAATTTTTCCTCCTCTTTCAAAGGTGTATTAAAGTCTCCCATAACCATCCAACTAAGATTTTTGAAGCTGTCCCTAGCCTGGATGATCTTTTTCCAAAAAGAGTTTCTAGCCTTTCAGGTATTAGGAGCATAAATGTTAGTGAGAACCCATGAAGAACTATCTTTTAGGTGCTCAAATTTGATACAAGAAAAGTTACTTTCCTGAATAATGACCTGACCTTTAACAGTGTTAAGATTCCAGATGGTAGCAATGCCTCCAGAAGCACCCTTAGAACTGCCCCCACTAACATTACCATTTTTGAAGAACTTCAAAGATTCAACTTTTTCTCTACTCATTTTAGTTTCTTGAATAAGAAAAATGTCAGGATTGCTATCTCTTATCATATTCCTAATAATATCATGTTTATGGGGATTATTGAGTCCCCTTATGTTCCAAGAAATAATCTTCATAGCTACTTACCAATTCCTAGCTCCTTGAGAGTTTTTTGAGTTCCATCTGCTATGTTTTTGCTAGCCTCCTTGTCTCTAACTTTGTGGTTAGAGGGCCTTCTTGGGGAAGAGGAAATGTATCCCACATCAACCTGAGTTGTTCTGTTGGATTTCCTTATTAGAGAAGTCAAGGGAGTTGCTGCTTTCTTGTTCCTATATTTTGGTTGCTTCCATTCTGTTTCTATCACAAGAGCCGCTTTTGGGTTGATGAGGATTTTGGAAATTTCTTCTTCATTGCCCCATTTAGGAGTTCTGGAATCAGTTGAAACATTGTTCACTGTTCTTGAACTCTGATCCGAATCCGAAAGATTCGTACCCAAAATTGCACATTTTTGGGCATCTTGAATTTCTAAACTCTGATCCGAATCTGAAAGATTCATACCCAAAATTGCACATTTTTGGGCTTCTTGGATTTCAAAACTTGACATGGCTAGAGAAGAGTCAGTCCTTTCCACTTGGGGATCAGGGATCTCTCCTTCCTTAGGTTGGTAATCTTTTGCTTCCATTGCCTTGCTTTCATAAGTGTCATCAACCACTTCAGCTATCTCATTTGGAGGATCATTTTGATCTTTTATATCCTTTTTTTGAGTTGTTCTTATGGGACTGGCTTTGGTTGTTTCATTTCTCTCTGCTTCCTATATTGTGGGCCTGAAGATAGAATTTGAGGCTTCCTTCTGTTCCCCCAAAGGAAAAAAATGATTGGAATTTTCTTCCTTATTTTTTGGGTTTTTAGCTTGCCACACCTATTTCTCTGGCAACTTTTGACTTTCAATCTGAGGTTTAAGCTACTTGGGTTCCACCTTTTGCTTGTTTGAGCAGGATTTTGCACAATGACCTACTTTTTTATAGTGGAAGCATGCAAAAGGAATAGTTTCATATTCGATACGTTATTTCCAGGTTCCCAGTTTTGAAACTAGGTCTATATGTTCTGGCATATCTGCCTCAGGGGCTACTCCAACATAGAATCTTGCATGGGTTAATCTTCTTTTTGAAGCAGTGACTGGGTCTATAGAGAGTAGCTTGCCAAAAGAATTTGCTATTCTAGAGAAGATACTTTCTGCCCAATACTCAAGAGGCAATCCTGGAAGCTTTATCCAAATTGGAACTTGGGCCAAAAGAGAATCATTCATATTTAGTTTCGGATGCCATTTTCTAAGAACCAGAGCTATCTTTCCTACCATCCAGGGGCTCCCGCACAAAATCTTAACCTTATCTTCATCACACGAAAAGGAAAAAGATAGAAGACCTTTGGGTAGTGCTGAAATTTCAACATTTCCTTTAAGGGCCCATTTTCATTTGACAAAGGCCCTGACAACTTCAATATTAGGGTGCGAACCCATGAATTTCCCTACCAAGGAGTTCGACATACTATTGATATTATGATCCAGAACCTGGTCAAGGATAGAGATAGCAAACTTACCACCAGAAGGGTTAGAAATATTCTTAACAGGAGGAAGGGAGGATTTACCAGTTGCTCTAGTTCCAAAAAGGGAAGACCATTTCGTTTTCTCCCTCCCGCTATCCACAGAGTCATCTTGTGGAATGGGCCCCCCCATTGGACCCTTCCCCCAGATGCCTAGATGAACCCATTATCTCCTCAAGCAGAATACCATTAGACTGTGAGTCAGCAACAACACTAGGGAAGTCTGAGGGCTTATCCTTATCGCCAATAGGACTAGTGCCATTGATCTAGCCGATCTCACCATTGGAACTAGGGTTCCCGCCTTGCTGAGAATTTGAAATTTGAGCTCCCACTCCCTTTCTTGCTCCCACTTCCACCATATTCTCATTTCACACACACAACATTTGCCTCTAAAAAAGGGTTAAAATACTTAATTTGTTAATTCCGTTATTAATTATTAATTTTTTATATTTAATTAATCGTGGATTAATAAATATATTCATTAATTAATAGTTAATTTTGGATTCTTCTATGTGTGCGTAAGGAAGTAATTTTTGGATTTTGGAAATGATTATCTACATTTGGATTCCTTATATATTTATGTTTCCTTGATCTATATAGTGTAACTGGGCTTCGAAAATATGAAATTAGAGAGATTATTTTAAAACCAGTATGACAATGATATTTTAATTGAAGATTAAATATCATATTTAGTTGGTTAATGGTTGTTTAATTATATTTATGTGAAATTGGTTTGAGAACTCATAATGGCATATTTATGTATGTTCGATGCAATTGAACCTTAGAGAGTTAGAAAAACAAGAACAACCCATACCTAGATGAGGTGGATAACTATAATCTAACTTAGATCATTTAGAAAACTTGATCAAAATTTAATGTTTAAATCAATTCGGAAAAAGATTGTATCTGCTGGTTATTGCCTATGCGAGTTTAATTTTTGTATTCGCTTTTGCTTATGTAATGGCAAGCCTTTCTTAGTTTGATTGGATCCTCTTGTATGGTTGATTTGGGTACCTGTTTCTGTCCTCGGTCTTGAGTTGACTATTGAATTGTGGTGGTGTCGTAGTTGGTCATATCCTTTATGTGGGTGTCAAATGATGGTTTGTGGTTGACCATAATTGGTCAGGTCTCTGGTTAGAGTACTGTCAATAAGTGTACCTCTTTGAAGTCATGTTTGACCAAATGGTGGATTTCTCCATTTTGAACTCTGTTCATCTGACCATGTGTATGTCATGGTTTTGAGTTCGTCTAAGTATAGTCTAGTGTCGTATGGGAAAGTGGCTACTGGGTAACCCATCGAAAGTGAGTCTAATAAGTGATAACCTAAAAGTAGATTAGAATGTTAATCTCTAAGTAAGATAATTGTGCCTCACACATGGGATGAGTGCTAACACAGACTCGACATGCTATGAGAAGGCCTGAAATGGCAAACCATCATCCTTGTCTTCACGAGAGGATGTGTGGGTCCACATGAGGCTTGGATGGACCGGAGGTATGGATTAGGTTGCTAGGGTAACCCAGTGTATAGGGTCAGAACCTATGAAGACCTGCCATGGTAACCATACCAGGTTGTGTGATGACACTTGTCCCTACGTTTGCTAGTGTGTGGTTGTATGGTCTTGATAGGAGCACATTTGTGGGTCATCCTATTGCTTATGCCTTGTGAGTATTTGGTTTCATCTTAGACCTTGGGTGGTGATGACTCAGTTTTGTGGATGCTCTAGTGGACTTTTGTATTAGCTTCGATTATGTTCAGTTGGATCCTTTCCTTTTCAAGGATCATTTATGTATTTATTGACAGATGTGGTCATTGTATATTGGTTATGTTTCACCTTGATGGCAGGATTGTAAATTATGAGAGCCTCATGTATTCTTAACTTTATTAATTATCAGATGGGTCTTGCAGTTAGTAGACCCGGAGATATAGCCCTTTAGGCGTGAACTCCAAGATCATCTTGGTGTTATGTGATGCTTTTATTCTTATGTTTCATGTTTAGTGTTAGCATGTATGAATGACATTTTATAGAATGTATAAGAGGATAAGATGAAATTAATTTTAAATGCATGTATGCAGTCCTCTCTTGAATGCAGTAAATTGGATCATGAAAGAATGTAGCTTAGAGTAATGGAATATATTCAGTTGTTGTTAAGGAAATTAAGTATGCATGGAAAGATCTCATAAGTTTATGATGAAACTCTTGTGTGTTAGAATATTAGATGCATGGCTTATATTTTAATGAAAAGCTTGAATGTAAGGTATGAATGAATCATAATGGATAAACATTAGCATGTGATTTATATTTTCATCTTCTGAAAGAAATTATCCTTGTTTAAGAATTATCTCGTTATAAGATAATCAGCTTATTAGATTTAATTGTGTGAGTTAAGTTAAATGTGTAATTAAGGAATCACGTTGGGAAATTCTGTAGGTGTTAGTTGTTGTCTTCCGCTATGTAATCTGAATTTTGATATCTCATTGTATCTTAATGTTGTATTTATCTTTTAAAAAAAAATTATTGCACTCTATTCTTGTGTTATGGCTTAATCCCTTCGGGGTTTCCTGGTGGGGCATTACATTTGGTATCAGAGCCCATGTTGCAAACACTAGGATCTCTGGTTTCATTGCGCCCTTAGTTATTGTGAGGTGTATCGACCTTACATGCATGCTTGTCCTCCCTTGTATATGTGAGTGATTGAGCAGACCTTAACTTGTGTGTAACGTGTGTGTTCACACCTTGTTCTCACCTTCTTGATGTTGGTGTTTTGAGTGATTTATCGTGCTTTATGTGCTTATTGATGTCTTGGTCTATGATTACTCAGATTATGAAAGAGAGTCGTATGTACCTTCCTTATTGAGTATTGTACTCTTTAGACTAATCCATGTGGGTTGGTTTGTGCTTGTTTAAAGAGTATGATCTAGCTTGGTGTTGTCCACTTGAAGGACTAGTATGACAAATGTTGAATGCTTATTTTGTAGCAAATTGAATGATTATTACCACTCCTCTCTCTCTCTTTTTGGAAATTAAAATGTTTGGGATGTGTGTAATTATCTCTTATTTGAGTTTTTCTATTTGCAAGAGAAAGGGTGTGACTTCTTGAACCCTTGTGTGAGCCTTATGACGCTTATGTGTTTTTAGATTATAAAAGGGCTATGGATTTGAAAGTTAATATTGGTAATTGGGAGAAAACTGTATGTTTACATTAAAGAATTATCCATGTGTTTTGTCAGAGTAACATAATTAAATTCTATCTTGAGTGAGGTGCATTAATATGTGGATAGTTGTTATGTGAAACTGCTTTGTTTGTAAAAGAAGTATTAAAGGGAACATGTTATAGTATCTTCGAGAGTGTATTAATGTGTTCCATAAAAGATTGTTTTATATATTTCATTAAACCAGTTTGACTGAGGATTTATTTTAGCAATGCTCCATTGAACTTGCTTTTGGGTATATGTAATTACCTTATTATGTTCAGAAAGTGCAAATGAAAAGCTTGTTTGATGTGTGTGCATTAATATGTATTATTTTGTTGATAGCTCCTCGCTTACCTTCTGATCGTAATTTGATTTTCAATGATAGGTTGCAAATTATGACATGTATCTGTATTGTATTATAATAGTGAGTGTTCTCAAGAGGTCTGGTATTATCGAAAAGATTGCCTGTTTTGATCTCTGTTGTTTGGAAAACTAGAACATTCTGCTGCAATCATAATAATTGGAACGTCATGTTAGGCTGTTTGGCAATCCTTCTAAAACAGTAGCAAAATGAAAACCGTGCAATTAATGATAGACATATAGTGAGAAATTTTAGTATATAGTGTGATCTTGCTGATCTTGTGTCTTTGTAGGAAATAGTTTGATTATCAAACTCTCTTTTCCTTCTCTTTGCCTAGGTTATAAGATTTTTAGAAATGCTACGAAGAATGCATTGATTTAAATAGAATGTTTATAAAACATGTGAAATTGTACTGTTGCATTTTGGCTTCATATTGAAAGATGAAAGTCCTTTTTGGAAAAGAAAATTTGCATAGTTAGTAATGTGAATTCGTATGCTTAGTGAAATTCGAGAAAGATATAGGAATGATATTATTTCCTTATGTAATTGTGAATTGTTAATAATTTCAGTACTTGAATCTAGAGTAAACTTGATTCAGTTATTCGTGTGGAAAGCATAATTAAAATCTTCCTTGAATAGATGGCAACATACTGGAAAGTACTCCTCGTAAATGTGACTAAACCAGTACTTGTGTATTCGTGTGTATTGTAAGAAACCAGTGCTTATTATATGTGCCCATGGGTTGGTGAAGTAATCAACCATGGAGGATATGTTGCTTATGACTATGGGAAACCATACTATTTATGTGATGTTGCTTATTTGTTCCCTACTGAGTACCAAACCTCGGGTTGTGGGTAATTCAGTATGTTAAGGGGTAGTATTAGGAGTCACCATTCCTTGAATAGTATGGATTGGCGTACGAGTGGTGTCGGCACGAAATGACTTTAGCTTCTCTATTTTGAGGAATGATATAGTTGTACTATAAAACTGTATCGAAGGTGTACTCAATACTTTCCCTTTTGATGAATCTATTTATAGGTTTATGTGTGGCAGCCTATTCCTTCCTTTATTTGAGCATTTTGATGGCATTTCTTGAGCATAGTGATGGTGTAATTTGGAGGATCCTTTGCCTTGTCTTCATGAAAGGTAGGTTTATCCACACGAGCTTCTAGTTTGTATGTGTTGGTGGTTATGTGGGTGGACCTTAGTCATGTATACCTCTTGCTTACGACGAGTATCCTTATACATACGTCATTATGCGGGACGTGACCTACGCATGCTTGTTTCCATGAGGTACACTACCATGCGGGCTACGTCCATTTTCTGTCTTCTCTGCTTGGGGTATTGCCATGCCGCGTGATGACGTGATGCAGGGTGATGTCGAGGTGCACACTGCCATGCCATGTGGGTAGTGTGACTATGTCACACCACATGATGAGCTACTGTAATAGCTAGACGATTGTTCCTTCCTTCCTCGTTGGTGGCTAGATGCTAGTCACATAATGATATTATGTGCAATTGTGATATTCTTTATATTTCTTTGGGGACCAGCAATTTATTTTACTTTGACTTTGAAGGTTTAGCCATGATCTTGTGATCTTTTGCACTCTTGATTTGGTGTTGCAATTCCAGATTATTTT
This sequence comes from Cryptomeria japonica, assembly GCF_030272615.1. Taxonomy (NCBI): domain Eukaryota; kingdom Viridiplantae; phylum Streptophyta; class Pinopsida; order Cupressales; family Cupressaceae; genus Cryptomeria; species Cryptomeria japonica. The sequence continues at coordinate 140,787,369 of NC_081412.1, read as the reverse complement.
ATTGCCTTACTATTGGAATTGATGATTTATTACCTTTATTCATCTGTAGTTTGGTGGCTAAACTGGTTTATCCTTATTGTTTTCATATGCTGGTCTTGTGTTGAAATGGGAAATTCCTCTCCAAGGACGTATGTGATGGACTTGGTAGAGTGTGTACGAGGAAGTAGACGTAAGGAACCTTGAGGATAGGGGTATGTGAGGCTATGATCCAGCTAGGATCCACTACCTACCTATGTGTGGTGACTATCTCTTGGAGGCTAACCACCTTACTCAACAAGGGATGTTCACGAAGGTCTTGTATGGAAGGTAGCACCACTATGGTGTGCCTAGCACCATCGAGCCTTGAGTGAGATATTGGATATTTATGATCTTATTGTTGTTATCAGATCAGGCATAGAGATGTTGATCGTGCATGTTATCTTTGACCGAGCATTAGACATGCTCACATGTGGCCTTTTAAGTTATTCATTCCAGTTTGTGGATGGTTGTTATTGGTATCATGGAGTAAATAGTGTTAACTTGTCACTATGTTATGGGACATAGTCTTTGGAAAGGTTTTCTTATGCCTGGCAAGTGTAAATAATTGAGTTATTTACATTGCTCTTATTTCATGAAAGTTAACTTGGTTGTAGAAATCAAAATTTTGCAGCTAGTTCTATGTGATAAAGTGTTATGAAAAAGATGTATTGGTAACAGAAATTGATCTTGATGGCATGTTTTCTTGTCATGTTTGGTAGATGAGTATGGTAATTGTTGTTTACCTCTTTGTAATGCATTAATTTGGTGTAATGAATGAGAGAAAATTCTTGTTTCTCTACTATGATTATTGATAGTTCCTAGAATGTTATAAGAAATGTATGGATTTAGATGTTTCTTGCTAATGGGTAATGGCATTCATAAAGGATTTTGCAATAATGTTTTATTTATTTATGGAAAGATTCCTATGTGCAATTTGATTCTTGTTGAATGAGTTTTAGGGCTGATGCGTGCGACATGTTCTCCATCTAGCCTTATGACTTCCAAGAGTAAGTCAGAACCTAGGGGGGAAGAATGCAATACCCCTACCCTAATCAATTCTTAATCTCGGTTTGACCTTGGTTAGTTTATCATAATATAATGATTATAGTTAGATGTTTTGATTTAGTGCATAGTTGTTAATGTGGTTTTTGCACCAATTTGTATGCAGGATAGTAATTCTCCCATTTTGTGTTATTATCTTGGGCTAACCCTTTCATTAAGTTTTTATATGTATGCATGTATGGCTCTTGGTGGCAGGAGATTTCAGGTACAGTAACGCATGAGTGCAAGGTTTGTCTTCACCTAGATTCACAGGTTTGAGTGTACCTCTTTAATCCTTAGAGTTGGATTAGGTGGTCGTGTTATCCTCGTGTGACCATAGCCATGCTCAAGTGAGCATCGTCAGTCATCGTCGGTATTCCTTTTGGTTGGGTTACGGCTCGTCTGTCCGTTTGGCTTCTTAGGTTGCGTGTTTGGTGTGTATGGTTAAATTGAGTAATTAGTCCTTAGTATTTAATTTGATTAAATATGTGTTTGTGCATTAAAGATTAATGGACTAAATTAATCGGGATTTCTTTATGTGATTTATCATTAATTTGAATTGCTCAATTTAAATTGGGAGCAAGTTCAATTAAATGATTAAATTTAAATATTAAATGTATTATGTTTATTCTTATGAAAAGAAAGATTTTAATTTAATTGAAATAGAATTAATTTAATCTTGTTGGCATTTTAGAAATAGAAAGGTTAAATTCAGTTATTTGGAAAAAAATTCAATTTTGTTTGTATAAATGGATTCTCAAAAATTAAAACCAAATTTTGGGGTTTGGCTGTTCTTGAGAAAATTTGTTTAAAACTCCAATGAATCTCTCTTATATAAGTTTAAAAATGAAATTTAGATTGGGGTTGACAGATGTGATGTTAAAATTGTGTAAATCCATCTCTTTTTGCCAGTATGACTTGTTTTGGAAAAATTTTCCTTCCTAAAACTGGTTATTTGAAAAATGAAAAAAAATAATAATAAAAATTTTATTCTTTTAAGTCTCTAGGACTATATTTTTTATTTACTGTGTGTTTAACAGTAATTTTAAAAAATAGAATAAAATGAATAAAAACAAAGAAAAAAAAATATTTATACCCCAACCACATGGGAGAGTTTCCCCGCCACGTGGAAGGGGGTGTTGTACATCCCTTTTGGGGCAGCAGCGCTCCCCAAGGGGTGTTGTGTGCTCCCTTTGGGGGCAACAGCGCTCCCCACGGGGTGTTGCATGCTCCCATTGGGAAGCAGCACTTCCCCAAGGGGCAGCATGAGCTCCCAGGGGCGGGGGGGGGGGCACGTGGGGTTCCACGTGGGTACCCTTCCCCATTTTTTTGTATTTTTTTATAAAAAAAGTTTTTTTTATATTTTTTTTATTATTAAAAAAAATATACTATTTTATATAATTTAGTTTTAATTTTTAATTAGGTCTTTTTAATTATGAATAAATATTGGCATTAATTAATAATCCATGGATAATTTGTTATTAATTAATTGTATAATGCTAAATATACAATAATTAATATTCAAATCTTATTTTATTATTAATGCATATTTTGGTAATTAAATAATTAATTTGTTAATTCCATAATTAATTATTAATTTGTTATATTTAATTAATCATGGATTAATAAATATATTCATTAATTAATAGTTAATTTTGGATTCTTCTATATGTGCGTAAGGAAGTAATTTTTGGATTTTGGAAATGATTATCTACATTTGGATTCCTTATATATTTATGTTTCCTTGATCCGTATAGTGTAACTGGGCTTGGAAAATATGAAATTATAGAGATTATTTTAGAACCAGTATGACAATGATGTTTTAATTGAAGATTAAATATCATATTTAGTTGGTTAATGGTTGTTTAATTATATTTATGTGAAATTGGTTTGAGAACTCATAATGACATATTTATGTATGTTCGATGCAATTGACCCTTAGAGAGTTAGAAAACCTCGAACAACCCGTACCTAGATGAGGTGGATAACTGTAATCTAACTTAGATCATTTAGAAAACTTGATCGACATTTAATGTTTAAATCAATTCGGAAAAAAGATTGTATCTACTGGTTATTGCCTATGCGAGTATAATTTTTGTATTCGCTTTTGCTTATGTAATGGCAAGCCTTTCTTTGTTTGATTGGACCTTGTCGTATGGTTGATTTGGGTACCTATTTCTATCCTCGGTCTTCACTTGACTATTATATTGTGGTGGTGTCGTAGTTGGTCATATCCTTTATGTGGGTGTTGAATGATGGTTTGTGGTTGACCATAATTGGTCAGGTCACTGGTTAGAGTACCGTCAATAAGTGTACCTCTTTGAAGTCATGTTTGACCAAATGGTGGATTTCTCCATTTTGAACTTCGTTCGTCTGACCATGTGTATGTCTTGGTTTCGAGTTCATCTGAGTATAGTCTAGTGTCGTATGGGAAAGTGGCTTTTGATTGGGGGTCGTGCTCAAAGTGGCTGCTAGGTAACCCATCAAAAGTGAGTCTAATAAGTGATAACCTAACAGTAGATTAGAATGTTAATCTCTAAGTAAGATAATTGTGCCTCACACATGGGATGAGTGCTAACACAGACTCGACATACTATGAGAAGGCCTGAAATGGCAAACCATCATCCTTGTCTTCACGAGAGGATGTGTGGGTCCACATGAGGCTTGGATGGACCAGAGGTATGGATTAGGTTGCCAGGGTAACCCAGTGTATGGGGCCAGAACCTATGAAGACCTGCCATGGTAACCATACCAAGTTGTGTGATGACACTTGTCCCTACGTTTGCTAGTGTGTGGTTGTATGGTCTTGATAGGAGCACGTTTGTGGGTCGTCTTGTTGCTTATGCCTTATGAGTACCCGGTTTCATGTTAGACCTTGGGTTGTGATGAATCATTTTTGTGGATGCTCTAGTGGTCTTTTGTATTAGCTTCGATTATGTTCAGTTGGATCCTTTCCTTTTCAGGGATCTTTTATGTATTTATTGACTGATGTGGTCATTGTATATTGGTTATGTTTCGCCTTGATGGCAGGATTGTAAAATATGAGAACCTCATGTATTCTTAACTTTATTAATTATCAGAGGGGTCTTGTAGTTGAGGAGACCTGAAGATTTATCCCTTTAGGGGTGAACTCCGAGATCATCTTGGTGTTATGTGATGCTTTTATTCTTATGTTTCATGTTTAGTGTTAGCATGTATGAATGACATTTTATAGAATGTATAAGAGGGTAAGATGAAATTAATTTTAAATGCATGTATGCAGTCCTCTCTTGAATGCAGTAAATTGGATCATGAAAGAATGTAGCTTAGAGTAATGGAATATATTCAGTTGTTGTTAAGGAAATTAAGTATGCATGGAAAGATCTCATAAGTTTATGATGAAACTCTTGTGTGTTAGAATATTAGATGCATGGCTTATATTTTAATGAAAAGCTTGAATGTAAGGTATGAATGAATCATAATGGATAAACATTAGCATGTGATTTATATTTTCATCTTCTGAAAGAAATTATCCTTGTTTAAGAATTATCTCGTTATAATATAATCAGCTTATTGGATTTAATCATGTGAGTTAAGTTAAATGTGCAATTAAGTAATCACGTTGGGAAACTCTGTAGGTGTTAGTTGTTGTCTTCAACTATGTAATCTGAATTTTGATATCTCCTTGTATCTTAATGTTCTATTTATATTTAAAAAAAAAATTATTGCACTCTATTCTTGTGTTATGGTTTAATCACTTCAGGGTTTCCTAGCGGAGCATTACATTAAACAATATATATATATATATATATATATATATATATATATATATATGTATATATATATATATATACATATGTATATGTATATATATATATATATACATATATATATATATTTATACATACACATATATATATATTTATACATATATATTTATACATACATATATATATATATATACACACACACACACATGTGTGTGTGTGTGTGTAAATATGTGTCATGCCCAAAATTTAGGGCAAAAAATGGAATGATTTTTTTTTTTAAACGACTAGCTAGATAACTAAGATACTACTAAGTAACGAAACTTAATTAAAACTCATTTACGGAAGACTAAATGTTTTAATTTATTTTACTTGAATAAACTCATTTCAATGGAGATGCATATAATAAAATTGATCTCCAAATATTCCATATTGTCTCTAAGACATTTTAAATCATTATTTAATTTAATGGATTATCGTGTCAAATAATTTCTCTAGACATTGTCCGAAAAGGTTAATTAACTTTCAAACATTCCAATTTAATTCTCGAGGAATTAATTTTCCCTTTTCATTTAATCCAAAGCTCCACAATTAGATAGTTCTAAATATAAAAAAAAATAATTAAATGGAGTTTACAATTTTCCCGCCTATCTAAATTGAATCCCTACTAATTTTATTTAAATATCCCACTACTAAATAATAATCATAATGAAGACCTAAATTATAATACACTATAAAAATTACTCCCCCTTTTCTTTTTTAAATTATCTTGAACTCATTTACCCCCTCTTCCTACCCTAGCTCTAACCGAGCTAGGGTTTCTTTTTTTTTTAACTTTATATTTTTTTTTTTGGTGCTTAACACCAAACCCACGCAAGGCGGTCATGGCGGACTTGGCGAACGCAGGAGAGGGCGAATCGGTGAAGGTCGGCACCGCCGAAGGCTCCACTGTGCAAGACACAGTGGGCTCGGCCGTCGGCCACTGTGCATTGCACAGTGAGCACGGTCGCCGGCCATTGTGCATTGCACAGTGAGCTCGGCTCGCCGGCCACTGTGTAATACACAGTGCGCTCTGCCCACCGGCCACTGTGCCATGCACAGTGCACTCAGCCACTGGCCACTGTGCATTGCACAGTGTGCTCGGCCCGGCCGAAACCCACCACTATCAATTTTTTTTGTTTTGTGTTTTAACAAAAAAAATTTAAAAAAATATATATATAAATATATATATATATATATAAATAAATATATATATATATATATATATATATATATATATTTATATATGTAGGTTATTACGAATGTTAAAAAAAAATACTAAAAGAAGTTTAAATATTGTTCTATTATAAATAATGCATATATATTAACATTCTGATTTTATTTTAAACTGTGAAATGTCAAAGGGCATAAATTGATATTCTACTAAAATCTAAGGTAAATAAATGTAAAATAAAATCACGGCAAGTAAATAGATATAGATTTATTTCCTACAATAGAATAACCATAGGTATCAATAAATTTCTTTCAATAGCATCTTATCATTCTGAAGTTTAATAATCTCAAGTTAGGGAATTAGAAGAGATGAATGTTTTTTTTTTTTTTGTTTTTTTATCTTAAATTTAATTGTGAAATTTCATTCTTGTTACTATTATTTTCTAGGATCCAAAAAGAAACTTAGATCTTATAATAGAGAAATAAACTCAATATTCACCTTTAAAACAACATGCATACATTCATTATAATATTAACAATAAATACTACCCATATTTTTCTGTAAGTAGAATGAAGGTAAAATTAAATAAAAAGCTAATTTTCTTTCATAATTCAAAAATCTTTTGCATGCAAATCAAAGCAATCCTTTTCATTTCCAAGTAGAAAATAGAAGCATATCTGGCTTTTCAATATTCTGCAAAATTACAAGATGTTTCCTTATTTAACTACAATACTAAATCTCATGTCTCTTTTTTTTTCAAAATTACAACTTGCCTCTCATTCCACGAATGAGGGTATATTTTTACTGTCAAAGTTAAACAATTAACTGCAAATGGATTTAAGTATCTTCAACAATAATTCTTCTGCATCTTTCCATTGTTTCTATTCTCTTCTCCTAACTTTCCTACATAATAAATCACAAAATGACCACGGAGTTCTCACCTCCCAGCCTAGGCTAACTGGTAGCCACCCCCAAGCTCGGAGAACCAATTCCTAGACGGGTAACAAACAGGCAAACACATAGAAGGAAAAATACATGCAGATTTTTAGACACACTCCCAACTTGGCTTCACAGCACCATACTTTGGTGATGACTTTTTTAAGGGTGGTAGTGGACCAATACCCTGAGGAGAATTGCAAGTATGAAATAAACAAGTAGCCACCTCATGGCAAAATAAATATATCAAGAATCTCAACCCCTTATTCCTTATGCCCCCCAAAGGCATTCTAGCCTTAAAACCCTCCTTATGACCCCCATTGCACAAACAGGCCATGCAGCAAGGGTCACACAAAGATCCCTTGTGATCGCTCTCAAATGAGAGTCTCTCACTCGAGGGTTGTCACTGCTACCACCCACAAGATCCTCTTCTCTCCCAAGAGTAAGAGGTCTTGAGAAAACTCCCAAACACAACAAAACATAATGCAAGATTTTCAAATGAAATTCTAAAACAAGGCATACAAAAACACAGATTTCTTTCACCAATCATACACTCAAACACATGCAAGACAATAACCATTTTAAAGAATAAACAGACCAACCTTAATCTGCCCAATGGTAGTTTTGATATTTGAGGAAGAGCTGCCCAAATCCACGAATCTTCTTTCTTCTACCCTTAGTCAAATTTTTTTTTATTCCAAGCTATTATTTTCTTTTCAAAATTTCTCTTGTCTCCAAAAATGGAGAGTGAGTGATTACCCTCCAATTCTCAAAAATCTTGCTTAAGAAGCTCCTTCTCTAAGTTCTCACAAGTTTCTAAAAACCAAAAAGGAAAGAAAAGCAGAATGCAAAAAGACTCTCATTCCAAAAGGAAAAATCTCAACTAGATTAAAACTTCTAATTTTCAATTTTCGCACAACTCAAAAAAGCCAATTTTTAAAGCGTTAAAAAGATCATTAAAAAGTAGAAACTTGCCTAAAATTACCCCTAACCCCTAGGTATACCTTATGGGCTTTAGGAAACCCTATTAAACTACCCCTAGGTGTTCATTTAACCCATTTTAAACCCCTCTGAAGTTTATTTTCGGGTCAAACATATGTTGACTACTCCAAAGATTATATTCCCAAAGTATTTATGACAACACAATATATTATTTAAGAAAAACTATAGTTAAACACTTTCCCACCAAGAGACAAAATAAACATTTAAATTTAAATCCACGCATGTGTCAAGTGACACAATTAAAACACTTTTACAAAATAAAACATGAAATTGTCTCTTGTGGTTTTTTACACATTAAATTAAATAACACTTAACACTCATGCAGCATATACTATTACGAATAAAATACAACACAAACAGGGTGTTGTCTCTCCAAATAGACAACCCTTGGCTTACGAACATACATAAGTCTAGGTTTGGTTCTCCGTAATTTCCATGGTCACATGGTAAATTCCCTGCGCATCTCAATTTACACATTAGTACTTTCAAATATCCACATATAATATAATTCAAAGGAATACAATACACATCATTCACTTGCATACAATTTTCATCTGCGCAGATTAAATACATCTTTTATCAAGCAAAATTCTCATAAACAATTTCATCCCAATTCACATAAACTTAACCATACATCATAGTACTATATTCATAGTAAAATCCTACAAATTCAATAACGACATCTATCATTGCAATACCATCTTATCTAACAATCATGTAGTGTTCTATCTCATAAAGCATATAAGTAAAATCATCAAATCATAGCAATGTTTTCCAAATCTTGAAATCATGTAAGTTCTAAGTCTCAAAATGCATCAAAATAAAGTATCCATAATAGTCTAAATATAAAATCCACTGAATGACAGACTAAGTCGAGGTGAGGCCTCACAATATATATATGTATGTGTATGTATAAATATAAATATATATGTATGTATAAACACACACACACACACACACACACACACACACACAAATATATATATATATATATATATATATACATACATATGTGTTCCGCTATGTATTCTGAATTTTGATATCTCGTTGTATCTTAATGTTGTGTATATCTTTAAAAAAAAATTATTGCACTCTATTCTTGTGTTATGGCTTAATCGCTTCAGGGTTTCCTAGAGAGGCATTACATTAAACACTATATATATAGTTTCACATTATACAAAATAACCATGAAAACCCTAATTTTATTAATATAACAATGCCCTTTTTATTTATTTTTACTCACTTCTTTATTTTATTCTACTCTAACCCTACCCGGGCTAGGGTTTTATTTCTCTCTTCTTCTTTTTTTGTAGGGCAAAGGTTTCCATGGGAAGCAGCGGCCATGGGAGAGGATCGGCGGACGTCTTTTGTTTTTGGGGAGGGTTTTGTTAAGGTAGTGGCGAGGTACCCCGAGGATGCCACTACGGGTGCCGCCCACTGTGGGAAACCACAGTGGCAGCCCGGAGTCTCCCCACTGTGGTTAACCATAGTGGGAGGCTCTGTACCGACCACTATGGTCACCCACAATGGCGGCCCCCATGCCGTCCACTGTGGGAAGCCACAGTGTCAGCTCCCTCGGTTGCATTGACCCCTATGATTAACATAGTGGGTTCGGCCCGCAACCCTCCGAACGTTATTCTTTTTTCTTTTTTTTTTAATATTTTTTTTTGTTTTAAAAATTAATTTAATATATATATATATATATATATATATATATATATATATATATATATATATATATATATATATATATATATATATATATATATATATATATGTTTATATATTTTAAAAATAACAGTGTATATGTATATATTTATATATATTAGATGCACTAGATTTCTAGGGCTGATTTTTTTCCATGCCAATATACACTATTATTTTAATCCTTAAACAGATTATTTAATTTATTCAAATTTAGATCAAGGTATTTTATTTTTTGATAACTTTGTTGTTTAAATCAGAGATAGACTAAATAATTTAAATTTATTTTTTGTAATAAATGAATGATAGAAATCCAATGAAATTAAATAGCAACTATAGATTATGATATTATTTAAATCAAATAGGCTATTTATCTCTAGTTTTTATTTTCTACAAATAAGTAAATGACAGAATACAATAAACTTTACAACAACTATATAAATGTTATATTATTTAAATTTAACTTTAGAGATAAGCATAGGAAATAAACTGATTCATTTATTTTCAGAATTAACATGCGAAATAAGCTTTTCATTTTCAAAACTAACAAGCATACTACTAATAGTAACTATAGGGAACTTAATTCTAGTAATACACATTTTCTTTTGCAATAATAATCTAACAGAATAATGGACTTCTTTAAACATATTTGGCATACAATTTAGTCAATATTACAACATGGGTAAGATACCCCACTAGTCTCTCATTTCTATTAAATGAGGACTTTAATTAAAATAAATACATTTTCTTTTCAAAGTAATTACAACATATAGTTTCCATTTCACATTTATGTAACTTATAATATAACTATTCCATTCCCAAATCTTTTCTGCAGCACATAAACCCAGCAACTTCTACTTGTCTGTTTCTTTTCTTTCAACAACCTACAAATAAAATCATAGGCTATGACCATGGAGTGCTCACCTCCCAGCCAAGGCTAACTAGTAGCCACCCCTGAGCTTGGAGAACCAAGCCCTAGATAGGTTACACACATGCAAACACAACAAACAAGGGGAAACAATCACAAACATATTCCCAACCAAGGCTACACTACACCACACAATGTGATGATTTTACACAGGTGGTAGTGGACCAAAAACCCTGAGGAGACTGCAAGTATGGTAAAACACAAAGCCACCTCATGGCAAACAATGATATATCATAAGTATAACAACCCCACATCCTTATGCCCCCCAAGGCATTCATGCCTTATTTCTTTCCTTATGACCCCCAAAATGCATAAACAGCCCATGCAGCAAGGGTCGCATAAATATCCCTTGAGATCACTCTCATAATGAGAGCCTCTCACTCGAGGGCTATCATACTTCTACCACCCACAAGAACATCCTCTCTCCCAAGAGTAGGAGGTCTTGGTTACTCCCAAAACATAGAATGCATACAAGTAAACAAAGACATAACGCGTAATAATTTTCACAAACTAAAATGCAAGAGAACAACTTTTTCCACATAAACAACCTTTCCAAAATAACATGCAACATGAAAGAAAACAATACAAATGGAAGTTTAACCAACCTTCAACTGCCCAAAGGTATGCTAGTTTAGTTGAGGATGAGCAGCCCAATTCCACAATTCCTCACTTCTCTACTCTTAGCCCAAATTCCTATACCAAATCTTTTCTTTTCAAAATTGTCTTGTCTCCAAAAATGGAGAGTGGGTGATTACCTACAAAATCTCTCATTCTTTCCTAAGAAGACCTCAATGAGAGTTCTCACAGGTTTCTAAAATTGAAAAAGGAAAAACTCCGAAAAAGATCAAAAGGGATCTCTCATCAAAAAGGAAAGTTAACTAACCTAGATGATGCCTTCTAAATTCAATTTTTGCACATCTTAGAAAACTCACTTTTTGGGATGATTAAACAGTCACATGGGAGTTGTCACATGCCTAAAATTACTCCTAACCCTTAGGTGTACCTTATGGGCTTTAGGAAACACCTTTAAACTACCCCTAGGAGTCCATTTAACCCTTATTAAACCCATTTGAAGTTAATTTTCGGGTCAAACCTAAGTTGACCACCCCAAAGATTCTCTACCCAAGGAAAATGTAGAACCACATTAAATTATTTGAAAAATCTATGGTTAAAACAACTCCCTCCAAGAGACAAATTCAAAAATCAAGACATAAATCAACACGTGTCAAGTGACACAATAAAAATACTTTTACAAAATTACACATGAAATTTTGTCTCTTGTTGGATTTACACAATTTAGTAAATTCAATTAAACACATGCCACATTCACTTTCACAAATAAAATACGATACAAACGGGGTGTTGTCTCTCCAAATAGACAAACCCTGGTTTTACAAACGTACATAGGTCTAGGTTTGGTTCTCCATAATGTTTTCCATGGTCACATGGATAATTTTCCTACGCATCTCAATTACACATTAGTAATTTCAAATAACCTCATATAATATAAAACACATGAATAAGAATACATATCAAACAATCTGCATACAATATATATTTAAACAAATCAATACATCTTACATCCAAATAATCCACATAAGCAATTATCATAATCCCCATAATTTTAATCCATACGTAAAACATACATCCTATTTCTATCATCATAGTGAAGTCCTGCAAATCCAATAATGACATATATCATCTCAAATGTATCCTATTCTGGAATCATATAGAGTTCTCTATCATAACACATATAAATGAAGCATCAACATATATCAATGTTATCCAAATCATGGAAATCTTATAAGTTCTAAATCCATAATGCATAAAAATGTACACCTCAAGGTGAAATGATTTCATAACCTGGTTCAATTACTTTTCTCACCAATCTATCTATCTAACATAGCCCATCCTATTGAATTATAGCATTTATTAGTAGGGTCAAACATGGTCAACTAAGTTAATCAAAGCTTGGTTGGGGAGGGCCTTACAAATACCTTCCTAGATGCAGCCTCAATTGTCTTTTCCATTTCATCTAGAGTTATAGAAACACATATAGCTAAAATTTCTTGCATCTTAATGTGTTTGTCTTCTTGCATTGCAGATAACCTTCTATCATCTAACATTTTGTATAGCCCTTCCGGTATTTGATTTTCTATTTCATTTAATTCTTTCTTATAAATATCCAAATACAAAAGAATTGCTTCCTCTACCTCTCTTTGTTCATCAAATTCAAATGTATCATAATAAGACTTAACATTTTTTAGCATCCCATCCTTAATAATTTCATCAACAATTTTAGTACAAGTCATAGGTGGTATGATAGTCACATTACTAGTTTCTAGTGCTAAATCAATGTCACTCTTCTTTCTCCTCTTGGTAGTACCAGATGTAGCTGATGGTGTGGCCTTAGGTGCCTGTTTCTGTGTCGATAATTTGATGGTAACCATCCTAACTGGTTTTTAATTTGCTTCCACCTTAGGTTCTTTCAGTTTCTTCCTCACAACCCTTTTGAAAGCTAATGGTGTATCATCCTCAGACTTAGAATCTGTAGTCAGAAGTTCAATGTGAACTACCAAATCCTTCCTCTTTCTTCCTTTCTCTGGGATAGCATAAATGAGTTCCTTAATGTCCTTTGAAACCTCTTGTACAAACTTACTTGCCTTTCCTTCTTGTTTTTCCCTTTTCTTTTGGTTGAACCCAGTTTCAACCTTAAGAGTCTTCTACTTAGTAGTTGCACAGGGTTTCTTTGCCTCATCTATTTCTGCATCAATTAGCATTTTTGTATAGGCATCAAGAATCTGTGCATCTATTTCATATCCCATTTCCTCTATCCAAATCTTCTGGGGCTTGACTGCCTTCATGAGAGTCACATCCTTCTTAACCATAAAACATATGTTGCTAGAGTATTTATCTACTATGTGCTCAAGTATTCTTATCCTAGACCTCATAGATTTTTTAAAAGCCTTAAAGTAACCCCTTACCTTATCATCTCTAAGACTTCCCAATGCAACAATTGATTGCTTAAGCTATCTTTCTATCGAGATGTCAAAAGCCCATTGCTTCCTACTAGAACTAGGAGTATCATTCAAAAATTATAGCATTAAGCAGATTAACAAATTTCAATACTGGAAGGTGCCCTTCTTCTTACCTTTAATATTCCCTAAATTGATCAATAACTCTTCAAGCATCTAGCCACAAAGATCTAACTTGACATTATCCCTCATCATCTTATATGCAGCCAAAATACATCAACTGGAAACTGAATTCAATTAGTTAGATTGAGTTACCTTGTAGCCTATGACCATGCTTCCAAATTTGATGTCGGTGTCAGTGATATTGCTCACTTTCATCGATCTCTTGTCTGATGTAGCGCTGGTGATCTGCCTCACAGAGTCGTTTGACACTTTCTTATCTGGATGTTTCCCTATCAATGGCAAACTAGTAATTGCCTAGATGGCTTCCTTAGTAATTTTATAGGATCTATCCAGCCATATGAATTCCCCATGTACTCTTCTTAGTACCTATCTGACTATTTCATCCTCAAACTCTAGAATATCTAGAATATCTGTGAACCCTAGATCTTTGATGTGTTGATATGCCGATTTGATTTTCCTAGATTCTCCCATGAGTTTATTCATATACATCCCTTTGACTTTTGAAGTTCCTAAGTCCTCTATATGACAATGAATGTATGCCCTAACATCCTCTACATATACCACTCCCTCCGAAACGTGAGAAAATGCTCCAACCAAATCTTCCTTGGTAGCCACATGTGGATACCATTTGAAAATTTGCCTAGGGCAGTCCTTAACCTCTACTATAGTTGGATTTGCAATGAAAATAGGAACAAAAGATGATCCTGCTTCCATGATTCAATAAAAATACCTTTTGCTCATTCTCAGTGAAAACCTCCAACAAATCCTTCTAGACATCGATGTGATCGCTCAAGAATAAATCTGATCGCCTCTGAATAGATTCTGATTGCACTAAGTCGCTTTGAATCACTCTAAAAGCTGGGTGATTAACAATGAAGTGTAATTGACCTTTTATCCATGAAGAAAACCCTAATCTTTTGTTGACATAAATGACTGCCAGTGAAAGATACCGAATCTCGCTCAGAACATATCCATGCTGGATAATCTTCTCCAAAATATAGAACATCTTCTAGAACCTCCTACAGGGGCATATGCATCATCTTCCATGATTTTTTTCCTACCCCTAAGGTATCTACCTTAGTTACTGGATGAGCTCACTATCGATGCAGGAGAAGCCTCTTTTGCCGGATAGGTAACTGGGACATTCCCATCTAATGATTTCTCTTCAGTCTTCCTAACCCATCTCTGAGTATGATCATGCAAGATTTCACTAACCTTCTCTTTTCCTTTTTCATTTTATCCTCCATTACCAACCGGTGGATTTATGTTTCTACAGAACTTAGCAATATGTCCAATTTCATTGCATGCATAACATGTAACATTGTTCTTATGTATCATTGTCCAATTTCTTTCTTATGTATCTGGGTTTCAGGTCCCTTAAAACCTGTTTTTAATTAATTAAAAACATGTAACATTGTTCTTTTGAATTGCCTTGCTAAAAATGGTGAAATTGCTTGACCTGCACTAACTAGCCATATGTCCAAATTTTCCACAAGCATAACATTTTACATTCATTCTGCAATCTTTTGTCTTCTGACCAATTTTATTGCATTTAGAACATTTACCGGGAGCAAAATCAAGGTTCTAATTTTCTCTGTTTCTACATTGCCTAGCCATGTGTCCAAATTTATTGCAAACAAAATAGTTACCATTGAATTTATAAGCATTGAATTGTCTTACCAGTGCCTTATAGTTTTGATCATCATTAGCAGAACCAAAACTCTACCCTTGCTCAAATCCAAGTCCACTAGAATCTCCAATCTGCCCCTGTCTCTTTAGTAACTCATCAAGTTGTGCTGAGCTGATCTTAATTTTTTCTTTGTACTCAATTGCAGAAGTTAAGTCATCTCTTAGTATTATCATTTGTCTCTAAATCTCTTTCTTATTACTCTAGGATTGTATCAAATCAATTCTCAACATATCATTTTCATGAACCAACCTACCACATTCTTCAAAATTGTTCTTCAAGGATACAGAAAGATTTTCTTCCTTTTTATTTCTATCCTCAATCTCCTTGGACATCCTCATAGTCATAGATTGCATTTCATTCATCATAACCATGTTCTCTTGACTCAATTTCTGAAATTGTTCCTTAAGTGCATTTTTCTCTTCATCATCCTGATTTTGTAAAAGTTCCTTCCTCCTAGCTTGAACAGATGATAGACTCTCTTGTAGGACAAGAATAAAAATTTTAGTGGAATTAAACTCATCTTGTAGCTTTAAGTTCTTCAATCTTTCAGCATCATAATCTTCAAGTGCCATCACAAGCTGCTTCTCCACAGCCATATTCAATGATTTCAATTTTAGGATCTTCCTCAAGTTGTTAAACTTCCTCTGAGGCACAAGGCTTTGATACCAATTTATGAAAACCAATAGCACTGAGAGGGGGGGTTGAATCAATGTTATACCAAAATTAAAGATTTTAGCCTTAACAAAACATTCATTCACCAATCGATACACTGGTATAAATAGAATTGAAAGAAGTAATGCAACCGATAAGCCAAACACATAAATGAGAACCATAACACATAGATTTATATGTGGAAAGCCTCAATGAGGAAAAACCACGATGGGATTTGTGACCCACAATATCATTTCACTAGCCATATGAAGAGATATTACAATATATAATGGACCTACACTTGCAGGAAGGCTTACAGCCTAGAGCACACTTCTCATCACAATAGGAGCCTCACTAACTACATAAAATTCTAGACAACAATTTGGAGAAGTGTGAAGTACTTAATATAGAATCTCCTATGCCAAAATACAGTTATGGTTTAAGCTCTATATATTCCAATTAAAACTCTAAACCTCAGTACCAGAATAACCCTTACAATGAATTCCTCACATACACAGTCTCTCAGAATGATTTTGCATCATATTACATTTTCATACCCATAACAATATCCATATCTTTTTAAAATGATCTATTAAGCTAACCTATATATACCCTATAAAATTTCCATGCCTTATGTAAGCTTACAAGGATATATACAATATCAGATTACATGTCGGCCATATAACATAAATGAATAAGCATTAAAACAATTTTCTGATGCTAGGTCCAAGAGGTGTCAGCCTCCAATATCGATGAGATTTACTATACCATGTTGACCTCCATTATCGGTGACCAAAGAAATATTATATCATGTTGGTGCTACCGCCACTATCAGTGTAGTGTCTTGTGAAGTGCCTATCGATACACCATATGAAGCTAGAACCCAAAATCATGTTGTCATCAATGACACCATAGTGAAACCAATAGAGTGCCAATTGTCAACAACTCTAAGACACCATGCTCTGGTTCTGAGAATGACCCACTGTACAAAAAGTGATGACATCTTGCTCTAAGAGGCTTCCCTTTGGTTCCAAGAATGTCTCATTGTACAAGAAAAGTGATGACATCTTTCTCTAAGAGGCTTCCCTCTGGTTCCAAGAATGTCTCACTGTACAATGCATGAGAGAAGTATAGTACAAAGGAGTAGTGCGGGTGCCCCCCCCTTAAGATGTCAACATAGGTTGATGTTGATATCTTAAGTAAAATAGAACAAGGATACCTACCTTCATCACAAAGAAGATATCCACTATGCAACAATGTCATAAATCCAAGCAAGAGAGGGAATACTCTTCAAGAAAGGATAAGATAGTTGAAAAGAGATATCTTGTTGTAAGTGTAAAAGTGATTCTTGGAGGAGAAGAGATCTTTGTTCAAAAGAAATCTACCCCCAAGAGGAGTTGTCTTAGACAAATATAACATCTTCTATAACAAGAAAAGGAAAGAACAACAATGCAATCCTTCCTCCTATTTCTAGGTGAAAGGAATTCTTGATGAGGGATGACTCACTTTTAGCCCCTAGAGGGATGTATGAATTTATCATAGATGTACATTACCAAGTGTGAAAGAGGTTGAAGTCAAGGACATACACCTCTTGTATAAGAGATAATCCTTGAGTGAACAACAACAACTCAACACAAGGAATGACATCAAGTAATAAAACTCACACCATCCACTTAATAGGGAAAAGTGGATCCCTAGAGAAAGAGACAGAGAGACAGATCATTGCCCCCCAAGCTAATGGGACAATGAGAAGAACTTACACAATATACTAGAGAGAGATTAAACATAATCAAATGTGCAATGAACTTACATGTACACATGAAATAAAATACATTAGTAAATGTAAAATACATGTCTCAAGAAGTGGTAATCTTTGAAAGGATGATAGAAAAAAGCATCATATATTCCCTAAGGAAGATTAATCATAAAAGCATACCATTGTAAGAAATGATAATCACATATGAAAAATGCAGCCCCTAAAAGAAATAATGATAAATGAGAAAGAAAGAAAGGGAAAGGAGTGAAAATCCTTGCCCCCCAAGTGAGGATAACAAGTAGAAACATTACACATTTTCTGATGGTGATTAGTTTCAAGTGATATCCCATCCTAGTGGAACAAATCCTTTCAAGGATGGGATACATACTTCTCAAGAGATCATTCCTTGCTAAGGGGCATATCATACTTGCAAATAATTGAAACCATAGAGGAGGTAAGATTTCAAAAATAATGAAGGAAAGAGAAGAAGTGCAATACTCATTAAAGATGCCCCTCTCCAAGCAAAGAGGAAAACTAAGGAACAATTATATGCTCACATGAGAATAACCCTATGCAAGAAAATAGATCTAATAATGAATAATGCACAAAGATAGAGATAAATGTATAGAAAGAAGAACAAAAATGAACTTCATGTTCCTGCCCCAAAGTATGTTAAAGTGAAACAATACCACCACTAATGATAAAGATCTCTCTTTAAATGGGATAATTATGCCATAGGGTGAAGAGAAACATGAAGGGAAAAGAAGTGCTAAGGCATGGTGTTTTTATCAAGAAATACAACTAGATCTATGCAAGATCATATTGTAATTGAACAAATGTCATAAATGCATAACATTTTCCAAGAGAATGTGAATATAAATCATGAAAAATGAAATATTCAATACCTTTCACTTGCTTAAGATTTTTGTTTTTATTTTGAGGAGGAAAGGAAATGTTCTTGTCATATTTCAATCTCCAATAGATTCTTGCAGCTAATCTATCAGGATGATAAATATCATCTTTCCATGAAGGAGAGGGTTTGTTAGGAGAAGAAATTTCATTATCCACAGTTCTAATTTTGCCACTATCTATGCCATCTTGAATAGATTTTTGAAAATCAGGGCAATCATCAGCATTATGGTCATGGGTTTGATGAAATGAACAAAAAGGACGCTTTGAAGAAGAAGCATTCTTGTGGGCTCTCTTGATTTGTTGTTTTTGAAGGTAATCTTGAATTTTTTGAAGTCTAAGGAATTCGTCCATAGAAAGAGGGGTACCACTTCCTAGGCCTCTTGTAGTATTTTGTGTAGGAGGGTTTATAGGGACACAAATTCCGTGCTCGAATCTCCCAATTCCTTGTCCTTTAAAAACTTGTTTTGTAATTATATGAATGCCACAACTAAAAGAATATTGCAATTGACTAGAAGAATGGTCAAGATCATGAATTTCTTTGAAATATGATGTGTAAGGAGGTAGAAAAGGATTTGTAGATAAAGGAGGAGTATCATGTGAAATGACAATCTCTTTTCTTTTATCAAGCTTATCCTTTTTGGAAGATTGTGGAAGAACATCTTCTTCATCTAAAAGCTCATTTGTAGTGATTTCTATGTGAGGGGAAAGGTCATGAATCAAATGCATGACATCATTCTCCCTATATAGACTTTGATTTTGAAGATAGGTCTTAGGAGAATAAGGAGGATCTAAAGATGTATGAATGTTGATGTTTTCATATTGCCCCCCTTTCTTAAGGGTATGTGTATGAGAAGAAGATGGAACCATGTTACTTTCCTATGCTTTCTCTTTTTTAGACAAATCATTGGTTAAAGCATTAGGTCTCATATCATCCACACAAGATACCCTAGGAGAGGTACAAGGGTTAGGATCTACAAAAGCTTTAAGGTTATTAACATAGGAAATGCATTTTGTTAACAACATCACCATAATGCAACATAAATGATACATGAAATCTTTGAGATCTAATAAAAAATAAAATAATTTGGAAATCCTAACAACACAATATGACCAAGTGTTATGAAGAAAGAGAAGCAACAAGAAATGAAAGAAACTCTTATCCAACACATGATAAATATATGCAAGAAGCCATGTAATCATATGCAAAAGAGCAAGTAAATCAAATTTATTAATTGTCATTAAAAGTCTCTTAAGTGAAATCTGATTTCGCTGGAAAAGCAAATCTTAAATTAGGACCTTTTTATGAAAATTAATTTTAAGGTTTGAATTTGATGAATTTTGAATTTGTGTTTGACTTTAGAGATTGTTAAAATTGATAAAGTAGGCTGATTTTATGGATCTGAGCAAAAAAATACAATCAATTCCGTCTCTCGAAATTTTGGGAAAAAAGTCAAGGACCATGGCGGGAGCGCACACGGTTGGACCAACTTTTTTTGAAATTTTTCAGAAATGATAGAAATTATGATTTCAATCCGGAATCCAAAAAAAAACTGATTTGGAGATGTCTAGATCGTTCAAAATTACAGTCAAAGGTCGAAAATAGAAGAATCTTAAAAATTAGGGTTTTATGATTTAACCATTGAGTTTTCAGAATAAAGAGACATATTTGAATTGCAATTTTGAAATAGAAATCAGATTTGTAACAAGCAGTTAAAATTTTGCACCTCACAAGCTTAATTTTCTCAAAACGAAAAATTAGGGTTCTTATGCAATTAACCTCTAAAATTTGCAAATAGATCAAACTTGAAAATGAAAATTTGAAATTCAAATTGCAATTAATTAGATCTAAGAATGAGAAATTAGAATTAATGTGTAAGACATCGGGTTCACCAAAATGTAAAGTGGAAAATCGGATCCTAGTGACTCCCCACCTAGGAGAGAGAAATGAAGCCACTAGGATGATTTTCACTTGAGAGGAACTTTACAATCAATTGAGGGGCTTGAATCCACTAGACCCAAATCTGAAGGAAACAAGGATGTGAATTCTGAGTGGATTGCAAGCGGTTGAAGTGTGATTTACCCTCTTTTGTAAATGAGAAAGTTGACTTGTTAACTATGTGGAAAAGTGAGAGGAAATGAGTGAAATGAGGAGCTACCAGTTCGGGATCATGCTGTAATTTTGGATCTAAGCTAATTAGACATATGGATTTTGCCTACAAATTTGGAGAAAATTCATCAGGACTATGGCAGGAATGTACATGGTCTGCCACAAAATCTGTGAAATGAAAAGGGTTCTTTTGTCTCTTCAGATGAAGCCCAAACCTACAATTACAGTTGTGCACCTGCAACCTACACACAAAAAATAGAGGGAGAATGGTTGTGGATAGGGTTTTGCCTCAGTCAAACCCTAGTTGAGGAATCAACCTTGAAAGAAATTAATTGCAAATGCTTGAATGTAAACAATGGAAATGTATAACTTGTAGATCTGCAACTTGTTGATGATGATTGCTTTGCTTCTTGAATGTAACCACAAAATATTGTATGAAATGG
This sequence comes from Cryptomeria japonica, assembly GCF_030272615.1. Taxonomy (NCBI): domain Eukaryota; kingdom Viridiplantae; phylum Streptophyta; class Pinopsida; order Cupressales; family Cupressaceae; genus Cryptomeria; species Cryptomeria japonica. The sequence continues at coordinate 140,766,064 of NC_081412.1, read as the reverse complement.
CATGTAACATGACAAAACCCTAACACACACACATACTTGCAAATGAATGTTGTAATTTTGCTCCAATGGATGAATGAAGAAGACTTGAATTCTTGAATGATTGATGATGATCTTGAAATATTGTATCTTCTCCTTATGCTTCTTATCCTCTATCTTCCATCTATGCTTTTATCCATCCATCCATGAATGAGGGTATTGAATTTTTTTTATACATGCCTCAAGGATTAATTTCCAACCCTCGAAGGCCGACAAGGAGGAATTACAAACCCCAAAGACAAATTATGCATAGGAGATCGGGCACACCTGACATAGGGCCACCCTAAGGGGTAAGGATAGGGGTGCCACACCCTTGTCCTTCCCTATTTTAGGGCTCGGACAAGGTCTAGAGCAGACAAAGGATACGAAGGAGGAAGGGTGAAGGGATAGAAAATGCAGAAATAAGTCTTAGTTAGGGAAGGAGATGTCATTGCCAAGGTGAGGACCCAAAATGTGGTTAAAATTGCAAGGGTTTCAATTTTATGACACTACAATAGCAAGCATATAACCATCCAGAGTAAAGATCCAAAACCGATTCGAGAGATTTGATCATACTATATCATAATCATAGTCAACACCAAGATGATCACCAAGACTATCCGGGATACTCTCCAACTAGGATACAATATTTACATCAATGACAACAATTAACCAAATCCAACATATTGCAAACAATCTCCCCCTTTAGCATTGATGGCAACACTGAATGTGAAAAACATCCAAGTGCCAAGGAATGCCAACAATCTCCCTCAAAGATATGACTGATTTTCACATGAATACCACCTCTCCCCCTTTGACATCAATGATAAAGGACAAATACTAGATCAAAATTACTGAACCAAATAGTTGACTACTCCTCCTGAGTAGTAGCATCATCTCATCAACCCAGATCAAAGAGAATATCTGATAAGCTTACCGGATTGATGCATCCTTGCATCTCTAAGTCTCTTTCGAAGGGTTGGTAACCCCCAACTAATCTCTGAGATATTCAAAAGTATCTTTAGGCAATGGTTTAGTTAGAATATCTGCAATCTGCTCCTTAGTAGGCACATAAACCAATCTGACTTCCTTTGCTTCAACCTTTTCCTTCAAGAAATTATACCTTATAAAAATATGTTTTGATTTGGAATGAAATATCGTATTCTTTGACATATCAATAGCAGCAGTATTATCATAGTAAATAACAATAGGCTCATCATAACTTACCCTTACATCTTTTAACATTTGTTTCATCCATAAAATCTGAGTACAATTGGTAGCAGCACTACATATTCCGCTTCAGGAGTAGGTAATGAGGTACATGATTGTTTCTTGATAAGCCATGAAACCAATATAATCCATAGGAGGCAGTTAAGCCAGGTCACAAACCCAAGAACTGCAGTACACAATACAAGGAAACCAAGGGCACACACCTTACAACAATCCCCAATGATCTGATCTTCAGAATGATTTAGTTTCACATACCTGGGAGTCTTTGATTTTTCTTGATTTACTAACTCTTTCTGATGTTCCTCTATCATAGTTGAGTTTTCTGATGTTACCATAGTGACAAGTTCATTGTTCTGAGCAACTTCATGCATTACTGGTTTAGGTCTGATAAATTCATCTTCCAGTCCATAGTCATATGATCTGAGCTGATTACTGTCATGTTCATCCACCTTGACATTTATGCTCTTTGTTATCCTATTCAATCTTTTGTTATAACATCTATATGCTTTGCTCTTGGTAGAATAACCCAAAAATATTCCTTCATCACTTCTAGGATTAAATTTTCCCAATGCATCATCTCTTCTAATGTAACATTTACTTCCAAATTTTTTGATATATCTGATAGTATGAGTATGACCAAACCTTAATTCATAAGGAGTCTTACCGGTATCACCTTTTATGTGTACTCTATTGAAAGTGTATACAACTGTATTGATAGCTTCCCTCCAATAATATCAGACAATTTAGCTTATATCATCATAGTCCTTGCCACATCCAATATGGTTTTGTTCTTCCTTTCCACCAATCCATTCTGTTGTGTAGTCCTAGGTGCAAAAAGTTGTCTTCTGATTCCATTCTTCTCACAAAATTTATTGAATTCACCAAATGTAAACTCGCTACCTTGATCTGATCTCAAATACTTTATCTTCAGTCTTGTCTCAATCTCAACCATAGCTTTAAAGATTTTAAATTTCTCAAAAGCTTCAGATTTTTCTTTCAAAAATTCTACCCACATTATTCTAGAACAATCATCAATAAGTAACATAAAGTATCTGTCACCTTGAAAACTTTAAGTCCTTACCTATCCACACAGATCAGTATGAATAAGATCAAGAATTTCATTAAATTTATCATGTATGCTTCTAAAAGAAGTTTTTACTTGCTTATCCATTTGACATTCTCTACATACCATATTAAGAGGTTTGACAATTTTGGACAAATCTCTGAGAGCCTGTGTTGAACTGATCTTCACTATGCAATCAAAATTTACATGACACATCCTCTTATGTCATAACCAATGTTCATCAATTTGAACAATAATGCAAGCTTTCTCACCAGAGTTTAAATGAAAGATGTTTCCATTGGTTTGAGTTCGGGAAGCTATTTCCAATCCAGATCTATTGATGATCTTATATTGTCCATCCTTGAATTGTAAAAGAAATCCTTTATCCACCATCGGACCTACACTTAAAGGATTATGATTTAAGCCTTCAACATAATAAACATTATCAGTTTTAGCCTTACCATCCAATGATATTGTTCCCTTTCCTTTGATCCTACATGCCTTGTTGTCTCCAAATTTGTCGAATCCGCCATCAAATTCTTGTAGTGATAGAAATTTTCTCTTGTCACCAGTCATGTGATGTGAGCATCCATTGTCTATAACCCATTCATCCTTTTCTTTAGTTTTAGCAGCTAAAGCCTTTTCCTTAGTATGAGTTGCTTCAATGATAGATGTTAGGATAACCGATGGACAACTGAGAGGGGGGTGAATCAGTTGTCAATAGATTATAAAACTTTAAGATCACAAAACCTTCTACCATAATGCATAAACCAAATACCAGAATAACATATGTAAGAGTTAACCATAAACATAAATTACATAATAATTAAACCACCATCCATAACACATGACACCAAGATTTGTATGTGGAAAACCTAGTAAAGGGAAAAACCATGGTGGGAAGCCTACCCACAATCAGATAATACTTTTGCAGCAAGTATGTGATTACAATAAGAGGGGCCTGCACATGCAGGAAGGCACACTTCTCATCACAAAAGAAGCCTCACTGACTACAAAGAAATCTAGACTACAATCTGGAAATAAGATTGAACTGCAAGAATAGCATCTCCTATGTCTGATTAGAGTTCCAGTTAAGCTCAATACTATAGGTATTAAATCTCTTTCACAAACCCAATTCGATCACCTATGATTGACAAAAACCTTTGCATATGATTACAACATTATTCGCACACAGATAGTCCTATATCCATTAACCCACATTCTACAAAGAGATCTTACATCATATTTATACCAACCTGGGACCTAAACAATTAGGTTGGCCACCTAAAAGATAATACAATAGACCTGTTACATAGTCTCGTAAACCAATGATAAACCAAGTCGGCCTAAGACTGAAACACCATAATCCAAATAATAAATCCAACTAATGACACATTAGGAGAATCAACCAACATGTTACACAAATTGGTCCTTAACCTAGAAAAATAAGATTAAGATAGAATAGGTCTGGTCCTAAATGCAAACACCATCGATCAACTAGAACACAAAAAAGATAACTATCAACATCCTAAAAACCTTCTAGAAGCTGCACCAACACCACTTATCAGATTCATCAAAAGATCTTCATCACAGTATTGTCGATAAAACCCTTACTAGTGACTAAAAGGATTACTAGAACAAATGATAGCATCTAGATCATCAAATCCCAAACCAAGTGAATGTGATACAAATCAGGAACACATAAATAAGTAATCCAAGCCAATACCACAAGCCCGAAGGAAATCAGAGAATACCGGAGATAGTCTCTAGATCAATATCATAGTCCAACCACTCTACCTGAAGCTAGTAGATAGCAAAACAACTAGTGTTGACATCAATGACAAAACATCAATGCAACACATAATCAATTCCTCCAAATTGCCAACAATCTCCCCCTTTGGCATTGATGGCAACACTAGATGTGGAAAACATCCAAGTGCCAAGAAAATGCCAAACAAGTCTTCCCTAATGGAAGACATCCGACAAAATCTCCAAGAAGATATGACAATGATGTTCTGAACCAAAAACCAAACTCCCCTTGAGAATGATATCATAGTAAAGCTCTATTTTTCACATATATCTCTCCCCCTTTGACTTCAATACTAGAAATCTAACATAAACATCAAAGAAAAATCATAAAACCTCTGAACCACACAGTTGACTACTCCCCCTAAGTAGTAGCATCAACACATCAATCCATAATGAATGATAGCACTGATAAATGCATATCGAACTGATGCCAATCCGCATCACTCAAGTCTCTACTGGAGGGGCATAAAATCCCAATTTGTCTCTGAAGTACTCAAATAATTCATTAGGCAAAGGTTTAGTGAAGATATCTACAATCTTCTCTTTAGTGTTCACATCAACTAGTCTGACTTCATTTTCTTCCACCTTCTCCTTCAAAAAATTATACTTGATAGAAATGTGCTTACTCTTAGAAAGAAAAACCGAATTCTTTGATATATCAATAGTAGTAGAGTTATCACAGTGAATAACTACTAGTTCATTACAGTCAACCTTTATATCCTTCAACATTTGCTTCATCCATAAAACTTGTGTACAGTTAGTAGCAGTAGCAACATACTCAGATTCAGCAGTAGATAAAAAAGTACATGATTGCTTCTTTCTGATCCATGAAACGAGTTTCTTTCCAAGAAAGAAAGCTCCACCGGATGTGATCTTCCGATCATCAACATCTCTAGCCCAGTCAACATTTATATATGCACATATTGTAAAGTCATCATCTTTAGGATACCACAAACCATACTAAGTTGTTCTTGCAAAACACCTAAAAATCCTTTCCACCGCACACTCATGATTCTCTCTAGGATCAATCTGATATCTTGATACAATAGAAACAACATTCATTATATATGGTCTAGAGTCTAAGTTAGATATAACAAACCTCTAATCATAGATTTTTACCTTGTAGGATTTATCGGAACTGATACATCTTTCTTTGTCAATTTCTCACTTGTAACCATAGGGGTACCAACCAGTTTAAATTTTCCATACCAAATTTCTTCAACAACTCTCTATCATACTTAATTTGATAGATGAAAATACCTTTATCATTTTAAGTAATCTACAAACCTAAGAAAAATTTCATCTCCCCAATCATAGACATCTCAAATTCATTCTTCATGTTTTTAGAGAATTCCATGCATAAATTATCCTCACCTCCAAAAATGATATCATCAATAAATACTTCAACAATCAATATGTCATCATCAGTGATCTTATAATATAAGTTACTGTCAGCATTACCTTTAGTGAAACCAAGCTTCAAAAGATATTTGTCTAATCTGGCATACCAAGTTCCAAGGGCTTGTTTCAATCTATATAACGCTTTCCTTAACCTGCAACCCATGTTTTTATCATTTGAAAGTGAAAAACCATAAGGTTGCTCAATATAAACTTCCTCTTCAAGATCCCCATTCAAAAATGCACATTTAATATGCATATAAATAAACCTTGTATTTCTTATGGGAAGCATAAGCAAGAAATAATCTCACAACTTCAATCCTAGCTACCGAAGCAAAAATCTCATCATAATAAATTCCTTCTTTCTGAGAATATCCTTTACATACCAATCTATCCTTATTCCTCACAACTTGTCCATCCTCATTCAATTTGTTCCTAAAAACCCATTTAGTCCAATAACATTCTTATTTTTAGGCCGGGGAACTAAAGTCCATGTGTTGTTCTTTTCAATCTGATCTACTTCCTATTCCATAGCTTTCATCCAACATGTAATGCCCCGCCAGGAAACCCCTAAGGGTTTAAGTTAAAAACACTCAATTAGAGTGTAAAATTTTTTTTTTTAAACATCATAATAATTAAGAGCGTTAATGAAAAGTTACAACATTAAGATAGTTTGAAGTTAACTCAATTCATAATTAGGCACGACATTAAAATACATTGGAGCTATCTGTCAACTTAGATATCACAGCAGAAGGCTCAAACAATCCTAAGGAGTTTCCTAACGCGATTACATAACCTTACACCTAATTCAACTTGTGTCATCAGATCCATTAATCTGGATATCTTAATTATGGGATAATGCATAGATCTTAATTACATATGGGTTCAAGGATATGACATCTTAAAATTTTAGGAGGCGTTCATTTACTTTAGTGGTTAGGAGGCCATCGAGGAGTTATTGATTCAATGCACTTAATTTCATAGTTACATTAAGGGGCCCCCAAAAGGGTTCATGTGCTTAATATGATGAAGTTTATTCCTTGGTTTTGTGGTATCCATTCACAGTTGATTTCATCCTTTAATGTTTAATAAATATGCCTATTGAGATTCATTCCTTTAAAGTTAAACTACGATTAGTAAAGCGAGGATTCCTTCATTTGATTTTAAAATATACACCCACATTTGATATCTCTCTTTAAATATTAAAAGGTATGATTAATAAGAAAAATTCATTCCTTAAGGTTTAACTACAACAATTAGAGTGAGATCCCTTCATTGGATTTCTTGCATAGCCAACTAATGAGTTGAAGTTCTTTTATGAAGGTAAAATGTGAGTAGCCATAGGATACATTTGAAGTTTTAATAATGCAAGTAAATGGACTAATTTTTTCATTAAGATGGATATGCATTAGGACAAACGGAAGCATCCTTTAAATTAAAGTATCATTAACTAGATGACATTCATCATTTCAAGATTAGAGTAATGAGATCAAAATGACGTCCTTCTATTAGGATTAAAATACAATTATCTTATTGCATATCTTTTTTTTTTTGTTAACTGAAAGTAATATGCGAGAGATACTTTTACTAAGATTTAATGTGTAAACAACAAATCGATTACTTTCCCATTTTAGATTAATTTTAGCAATCATGAGGGATTCCTTTTATAAGGGATTAAAATATGGATATCTAATTGAGTTCACCCAATTATAAAATAAATCTGGTGAGGATTATTGATTAAAATTACAACATAAATTACTAAGTATATTCATCCAATATACAACATGAATTACCTAATTGAGTCCACACGATTATCATTTTACTCTGGTGAGGAATATAGTTAAGGTTAAACCGTGAAATAACTTAACAAATCATCCAATGCAATGAAGCATAATTAACATGGTGTGAATTCATTCACTAAGGTAAAAAGATAGATGTTTTTATGATGTTCAACCTTTTAATCTCGATCTGGGAAATGTGACATAAGTTTTAACTTTGTTTTCACTTGTACATTCAATCCATTAACATACTTATTAACAAATTAATCCAATGAAGTAATTCTAACTAGATTTCTTCCACTATTACAACTTAAATTAACATTATCAATTTACCTTTTTTTTTTTACAACTTTAATTACAATATTTTAAATACTTTGCCATAATCGTAGTTCACAATGTTTATGAACTTAAATAACTACAATTATCCAGATGTTTAATATTATGCACTAAAATTTGAATTCATTAAACTTCCACCATACACTCATGCAAGATTACAACCATACATGATAATTTAAAACATAAAACCAAGTACACTTTAAACATCGCATAACACAAGAATGATCTCGGAGTTCACCCCGGATGGGCTACATCTCCAGGTCTGCTCAACTGCAAGACCCTTTTGGTATTATATAGTTAAGGTTACATATTTACATGTCTTTACAATCTTGCTTTTTTTGGCGATCACAACCATACTACAAATGACAATTTCAGTTCAGTAAATACAACTCTACAAGTTCTCCAACTAAGTTCACATAAATGTAAGCACTTCTCATTTGGGTATTTTACTTAATCCTTAGATACACATCACTGACATGTTGGTCTAGGACTATACACTAGTACCCCCCCAACGATTTATAAATCCCTTGCATATATATAAAACAAGTATATGTAAATCTCAATTTATATCTAACCGATTAAAATTATCGTCTGAACACTAAGGGGTAATTCACGGAATATATATATATTCATTACGAAGGGACCAAGAAGCCACATATAGTTAATATTATATGTTGATATAAGAAATTCCTAAGATATCATTTATTAAATATCCACATTTACCCATAGTTTATGATTAGTAATTATCAATGCCAATTATATAAATCAGAATGAGGCAGAAAACATATGTCTCTATATGAGTTTTCAAATTTTCAATATTCTAAATTCCCTATATTAATTACTACTCAGCTTAAATAATATTAATTAAATAAGGAAAAAAAAAAGTCTAAATTTAGATAATAAAAAAGAAACTCCATATAAAACCAATATGATTTCTTTCCCCTTTTTTCTTTTTTTATTTATTTATTAAATATATCCTGAATTTATTATTTTATTGTTTCTTTCTTTTAAAACAATTATAAATAAATAAAAACTAATTAAATAACAAAAGTTTTTTTTTTTTTTTAAATGGCATTTTGAAATTGGGGTTACCCACATGGAATACAACGTGGGCCCCCTTGGTAGCCACGCTACCATTGGTAGTGCTGCTACCAACTGGTAGCAGGCCGCTACCCTTGGTAGCGCTGCTACCAGCTGGTAGCAGTAGCTACCATGGTAGCAATGCCTCCTCCCAGCGATGGGGGGGGGGGGGCATAAAACAACATTTTTTTATATATTTTTTTTTTATTTTGTTTTATTTTATTTTCAAAAACAATCACTGGTAAAATAACAGTACCAGATCCAAATTTTTTTACCATTGCAGACCCAGACCAAAACTGCCTGAGTGCAGTCCACAATTTGCCAAATGAATATATATAGATATTTTTTCTTTAAAAACAAAAAGAACAATATAAGTAAGTAATACAAACAAAATGTATGATTATCTCACCCAAGCACAGTCTGAAAACACAAATTTAAAGTATTTTCCAGCAACCCCATTTTTTAAAAAAAAATACAAAAACAGTCACAACCCTCTCTTCTCCATTCTTGTGTTTCTTTTTCAGAATAACCAAAATATCAAAATGGGAAAGATCTCCAAATAACAGTTCATGATTTTTCCCCAAACACAACAAAAATGTACAAAAAAAACTCTTAAATAGATAAGATTTTTTTGCTCATAAGACAGTAACAAAAATCTTGATCCAATGACCACTATAATTTCAAACAAGAACTCAGATTTCTTTAGGGAGAATCAAACATTTTTTTTTTTGGTTTCAAATGAAATAGAAGATAACAAGAGACCCACCTCCATTAGCATTCCTGGCATGAATTTGATGGAGAGCACCACCTGCAACTCCAAGCAAGAGATCTCCATTCTTTTTCCCCCACATTTTTTCCCAAAAATGAGAACCCCCAAAATGTCTCCAAAACTAGGTTAAAAAGTGAAACCCTAATTTTGCCCTAATTTTCAATTTTGAAATTAGGCATTTATTTTTGAAATAAAATGAATGAAAATGAAATGGAAGTCATTCATTTACCTTATTTAATACATCTCATTTGTTTTCCTTATTAAAATTATAATGCTTCTATTTCTTTTTAAATTTTTAATTTCTCAATATCGATTTAGTTCTACATTTATATTTTGGAACTATTGACCGGGTAAGGCGTTTTGATTAATTTAATTTTCTAAAAATCAAACTTTTATACTATATCGACTTTACAAGTAAAGAGAAAATAATTTCATTTAAATAATAATAATTTACCCCTTTTTTTTCCAAAATGCGAAAACAAGTAATTTAATTCTATCTCTCCAATGACTTTAAAATTTTTCCTTTCTAAAATGCATAACTCAATAAATTCGTTATTTTAAAATTAGCTATTAAATTAACTCGCTATAACATAATAAAGCGACATTTTTAAATAAATGACTAATCTAATGCAAGAGTCTTGTTTATTCAAATTTCTCAACTACATATGCGTAAATGTTACAAATGCGTAAATGAGCACGCTAACCCCAGTTAAATACCTTAAGCTTGCCACGATAATAATTTAAAGCAATCTCTTAAATTAATGATCAATCATATAAAGGAAACTACCTATTTAAATTCCTATATCACTATTGTGTACGCCTACTCATTAATTTTGAATTTAATACTTAGGATAACAAACCTCACTTACCTCGCGCAAGGCACGCAAATCGAGGAAGTCCTCCAAATCTCTCGACATGCATCCCAATGAAAGGCAAGCCCCACGAATCCACACATGATGCTCACCTAACCATGGCTAAGGCAAGACGAGAGTTATGTGACCACTAAATCCGAATTCAAAAGATGAAGGAGCATACTCAACCTTGCAAATTCCAAAGGAGATAAACCTTGCCCTAAGCGGTGTTGTACCTGCAATCTCCTGCACCCATGAATTCATACAAGAATGCATATACATATACATATTCAATGAAGGCGTTAGCTCAAGATTTATCTCAAGGGTTAGGAAACAATTACATTTACATGAAAATCGATGCAAAAGCACAATAATAAGTATGCACAATTTATTTATATTATCTAAACTACACATTGCATATCGGTTAATCTACCATTCAAGAATGCCACATAGGAAGTCAATCAAGGTTAAACGGGTTTTAAAAGTCCGACTAGGGTATGGGCATTACACAACATTCATCTTTACAAGCTTTAATGACCGATGTAAGTGCAACTTGAGAAATTAAACAAATCTCATCAGTTTCTAACCTTCTTCTTTTCATTACTCCTTTGTTCTTGTCTCCAATGATATGATCTTGTGAATGATTTAACCTTACATACTAAGGAGTCTTTCGACATTCCATTTCCTTGCTCTGATCTTCAGTCACTGTTGAATTTTCTGATACTGTCGTAGTAACTGGTTCAACATTCTATTGTAGTACAAGTGCTACCGATTCAGGTATTATCATCTCCACTTCCGGATCTCTCTCTCATAAGTTCTGATTTGACCTTTGTACAACTCATCCACATTGACATTAGCGCTCTCCATAATTCTTTGCAATCTCTTGTCATAACATCTATATGCTTTTCTTTCATTAGAATAACCATTAAATATCCCTTCATCACATCTAGGATCAAACTTTCCAATGGAATCATCTCTCTTGATATAGCATTTACTACCAAAGATTCTGAAATACTTAACCGAAGGTGTATGACCAAACCATAATTCATAAGGTGTCTTACTGGTGTCTCCTTTGATATGAACTCTATTGAATGTGTATATCATTGTGCTCGCAGCTTCTCTCAAATAGATATGAGGAAGATTAGCTTCCATCATCATAGTTCTAGATGCATCCAAGATACTCTTGTTCTTTCTTTCCACAACACCATTTTGTTGAGGTGTCCGAGGGAAGACAACTGTCTCCTTATCTCACACTTCTCAGAATAACTGTTAAATTCACTGGATGTGAATTCACCACCCCGATTTGACCTTAAGCATTTAATCTTCGACCCTGTCTCTGTCTCAACTTTAGCTTTAAAGATCTTAAACTTTTCAAAAGCTTCAGATGTTTCCCTTCAGAAAAGTAACCCACATCATTCTAGAATAGTCATCAATGATTAGCATAAAATATCTATGACCCTAAAAAACTCTTTATTCTAGCAGGACCACATAAATAAGTATGAATAAGATCAAGAACATCATTAGATTTATCTTGAATACTCTTGAAAGAATTTCTGACCTTCTTTCCCAATTGACATTCCTTACATATCGAATTATAGGGCTTCACAATCTTAGTTATATCTCTAACAGCCTTAGTTGAACTGATCTTTACAATGCAATCAAAATTCACATGACACAACCTCTTATGCCATAGCCAACTCTCATCAATTTGTGCAATCAAACATGTCCTCTCACTGGAGTTCAAATGAAATATATTACCTTTAGTTTGTGTACCAGTTGCAATCTAAAAACCAGATCTATTAATGATTTTGCATTTTCCATCCTTGAACTATAATTGAAATCCCTTATCCACCAACTGTCCTACACTCAATGGATTATTCCTTAAACCTTTAATATTATAAATATTATCATTATTATGCTTACCATCCAATGATATTGTTCCTCTTCCTCTAATCATGCATGCTTTGTCATCTCCAAATCTAACCAGTCAACCATCAAATTCTTGCAAAGATAAAAAATTCCTTTTATCTCCAATCATATGATGTAAACAACCACTGTCTATCACCCATCCATCCTTGTCTTCAATTTTAGTAGCAAGGGCCTTTTCCTCATTTTGAATAACAAGTACCGGAGCATCCTCCTTAATAGCCAAAAATACCCATTCCTTACCACTACCAGATCCACTAGCCAAATCTTGTGTCAGTTCATCATCTTACATCTTCCTCATCCACATAGTAACATGATTTGTCTTTGTTTCTCCTGTACTTATGCTTGTTCCAATAATCATGGTTAGGCCTAAAAGATCTTCTAGCTCTCTCTTCAAATATTGAATTCCTCTCAAGACATCTAGATGCGAAATGACCTATCTTATTACATGAAAAACATTTAAAAGGTGATTTTCCTTCATACTTACTTCCAGCAAGACCTTTAGGTACTCTTCTAGAAAATAGGGCTTCCAGTTGCTCAAACTCTTCATCTTCTTTCTTCATTTCATCTAGTTCCTTTGCATTTAAATCTTTCCAATCACTCTTTCCATTTGATGATGTAGGTGCATGAAAAGTAGATTCAGTCTTTGTAGCTCCTTGAGGACCAAATTCTTCAAGCTCAAAAGCAGATAATTTTCCAACCAAAGTATCTTGGTTAACATAAGTGTTAGCCATTGTTCTTAGCTCATTAATTGTAGTAGCCTTCATCTTGTAAGATAGTGGAAAAGCTCTCAAAACTTTAGAAACAATCTCATCTTCGCTCATAGATCCACCACATCACTGAATTCCCATAACAATTTCATTAACTCTTTCCATGAAAGCATTAATCCTTTCATCTTCTTCCATCTTCATGTTCTCATACCTTACCCAGTGACCATCAAGTTTAGCAATTTTAACAGTAAGGTCACCTTCATTCAGAGCTTCCAACTTATCCCATATAGCCTTTGCATTAGATTGGTCAGTTAATCCACATAGTGCACTCAAGAGTGCTTCTCTAGCTCTACAATCATTTTCAATTTCCTTATCAAGGCTTGTTGGAGGAGGATTTCCAAATGCCAAATTATGAGGATTATAGCCTTTCTCTGTAATCTCCCAAATTTATTTCCCAATACATCTCAAATGAGTTTCCATCCAAATATTCCATACTCTATAATTTGTCGAATAAAGCTTAGGGGTTTCTCTCTGGAAAATAGATGTAGTTAAATTATTAGTTACCATAGGATCTTACTCAAGAAGTTAAGCATCTACAAAAGAGGACCAATCTCTGATAACAATGTTTAGGATAATGGGTGGACAACTGAGAGGGGGGTTGAATCAGTTGTCAATAGATTTTTAAACTTTAAGCTCACAAAACCTTCTACCAAAATAGCAGATGTAACAGTTAAACATAAACATAAATCATAGAATAATTAACCAACCATCCATAGCACATGACACCAAGATTTGTACGTGGAAATTTTAATAAAGGGAAAAACCACAATGGGAAGCCTACCCACAGTCAGATAATACTTTTGCAGCAAGTATGTGATTACAACAAGAGGGGCCTGCACATGCAGGAAGGCACATTTTCTAGATCACACTGCTCACCACAAAAGGAGCCTCACTGACTACGAAGCAATCCAGACTACAATCTGGAAATAAGAATGAACTGCAAGAATATCATCTCCTATGCCTGAGTACAGTTCCAATTAAGCTCAATACCAGAGGTCTTAAACCTATTTCATAAACCCAATTTGATCACCTATGATCAACAAAAACCTCTGCATATGATTACAATAATATTCGTACATAGATAATCCTATATCCATAAACCCATGATCTACAAAGAGATCTTACATCATATTTATACCAACTTGGGACCTAAACAATTAGGTCGGTCACCTAAAAGATAATACAATAGATATGTTACATAATGATGTAAACCAATAATAAACCAAGTTGGTCTAATACCGAAACAACATAATCCAACCAGTGACACATCGTGAGCATCAACCTACACATTACACAAACCGGTCCATAACATAGCAGAATAAGATTAAGATAGAATGGGTCCTATCCTAATTGCAAACACCACCAATCAAATGGAACATGAATAAGATAACCATCAACATCTCGATAACCTTCTAGAAGCCGCACCAACACCACTTAACGGATTCATCAAAAGATCTTCATCAAAGCACTTCCAGTAAAACCCTTACCGGTGACCAAAAGGCTTACTAGAACAAATGATAGAATCTAGATCATCAAATCCAAAACCCAACTAAATGTGATACGCATCAGGAACACATGAATAACCAATCCAAGCCAATACCATAAGCCGAACCAAATTAAATAATATCAGAGATGGTCTCCAAACCAATATCATAGTCCAACCACTCTACCGGAAGCCAGTAGATAGCAAAACAACTAGTGTTGACATCAATGACAAAACATCAATGCAACACATAAGCAATTCCTCCAAATTGCCAACAATAGGTTCCAGAGAATCATCCTTGATAGCAATAAAAACCCAGTCCTTACCAGAGGTAGCTCCATTACTGGTTCCACTCAAAGGTTCATCATCATCATCATCAGTATTACCAAAATCATCATCACTAGAATAATATCATGATTTATCCTTATTCCTTCTGAATCTAGGTTTGTTCAGATATTTTGGATTAGGCTTATAACTCTTCACAAATCTTTCATGATTCCTAGCAGCTCATTTAGGGCATCTAGAAGCAAAATGACCAATTTTATTGCATGAAAAACATTTAAAAGGGACTTTTCCTTCATACTTACTTCTAGCTAGTCCTTTAGGAATTCTCCTAGAAATCAGGGCTTCCATCTCTTCAAGTTATCTTTCTTCTCTTTCAATATCCTCCATATCTTTAGTATACATCTCTTTCCAATCTATCTTTTGCTTATGGAAGGGAGATGTTTTAAATGCAGTCTCAGTTTTAGTAGCACTCTCATCTCCAAGTTCCTCGAGCTCAAAAGAAGTCAATTTCCTAAGCAATGTATCTCTGGTAAGAGGGGTACTTGACATTGTTTGAAGTTCAGTAATTGTAGTATCCTTCATCTTATAAGTCGAAGGTAGAACTCTCATAACCTTTGACACTATCTCATCCTCACTAATCGATCCACCACAAATTTTTTTTTGTATGAATAGGCCTTCTCTATTATAAAATAATATTAAAGTACATATTTACAAAAAAGGCCAGGGGATACAAGATCACCCCGCGAGAGTCAAATGTCAAGAAGTTGCAGCCAAAAAATAAAGCTATTCATCAAAAAACTTCCTCAAGTAGCCAAAGTAGTGGCAGCTGAGGGGGGAGGATCTTGATCATCTTTCTTGCCCCATAAATCAGTGGGGCCATGAGTCGGGTCTGGAATGGACCATTCATCTTCTAGGTCTTTTTCTTCTTCTCCTTCTTTCCACCTGAGAGGCAAAATAGCTAGAGCCAAGCGAGGAAATTTAGAGGTGGTGGAGCAGGCTACCCAAAACCATCACTGGTAGCAAGAGACAAAGTAACATGAGCAACAGAAGGCCACCCTGAAGCAGAGCCACAATGTGGGGAAGAAGACGAGAGATGCCTCCACGCATCATCTCCCCCACCAGAGGAGCAACGAGGAACCTAGGACTGCGGCATCTGAGAGTGTCGGGAAGAGGAGCTTTAGCCATGGTGGTGGCCACGAGGTGGAGTGCAGTCAACAGAAACAAAATCCGATGGAACTCGGTCAATCACACAAGGGGCATTGCCCCAATGCTGAAGGAGCTCCTATAAGTGGCCCACCTAAAGAGCCACTTTATTGTCTTGTACCTGAATCTACATTAATACATTATTAAAAATGCAAGCTTTAGCATAGAGCGAGACATTAGTATCCAAAGAGTTGTGAGTAAAAAGAACAACATTTGTATCTTTCCAAAGAGTAAATAGGATCTCCATTTTGAAAGCATGCCATATCTAGGAAAACTTGAAGGGGATTCTAGGCGAATCTCCCATAAGAGAAATATGACAAGAAAAGGGCTCAGGCCGAAAAGGCCAAAAGAAATCATGGATCCAGTTCCAATACTATTGAGCTCTTCTACATAACCAAAAACTATGCATAAAAGTTTTTGGGTGACCACATTGCTAGAACATTTGATTCCCATAACAATCTCATTTACTCTATCCATGGAGGAACTTATCTTCTCATCTTCATCCATATTCAAAGTTTCATACCTTACCCAAAAACCTTCAAGTTTTGCAATTTTCATAGCCTGGTCACCTTCATAAAGAGTTTCAATCTTTGTCCAGATCAACTTTGCATTCTCCAACTCTATGACATTCAATAGATTTTCATTAGATAGGGCTATTAACAATGCTTCTTTATCTCTGACATCATTTTCAACATTCTTCTATTCATCAACAGGTATTGGTGTTCCAGAATTAGGATCATGAGGTATGTACCCTTTTTCCACTATCTCCCAAACTTCATCTCCAAGACATCTAAGATGAATCTTCCCTTCCATATTTTGTAATTTGTACCATCAAATCTAGGACTCTCCTTCTAATAAGGATTGGATGTAGAAATATATGCAGTTGTCATTAGATCTCCTCAAGTGGTTAAGCTTTTGTAGAGATGACCTCTCTCTGATACCAATTGTTAGACATATCAGATACCGAGAGTAAACTGAGAGGGGGGTGAATCAGTTTACCATCTAAAATCAGAAATTAATGTATATCAAAACCATAAAATCGGAGTACAAAGGAACCAACACAGTGAAGAGTAGAGCATTAAATCTCAGTACACACAACACCAATACTTTGATATGGAAAACCCAGTAAAGGGGAAAACCATGGTGGGAAACCCTACCCACAATCAGATGAACACTCTACAGTAGTATTGTGAACAATTATAATGGGGTCTACACTTAGAGAAAGGCCAACATCCTAGAGTGCACTACTCATCACAAAAAGAAGTCTCACTGACTTACAAAACATTGGACTACAATTTGAAAAGAATGAACTGTGCAAGTAGCATCTCCTAGTGCTTGATACAGTTTTGTTTAAGCATAGATGTCTGCCCTACAATATAAAAACCTTCACTGAATGATATATCACTTTTTAGCACATAAACCTTCCTCTAATAATGTAGACATAACCATCCATGTTCAAATTATGTGAATAAGTCACCTATAAATACAGATCATCAACTTTATTGACAAGGTCTGCTAAACCCTAAACCCATAAACCCATAATAACAAAAATTATATTACATGGTATCACCAGACCAATATTATAATTTAAATTACATTGCATGGACCTCAATAAAGTAACCAAACAATTCCATCCACCGAAAATTCTGCTAAGACCAAAATTCAACATGTTTCACCAACCGGTAGAAACCCTTAGTGAAGTAACTCAAAGAGTCTAACCGAATCCAAATAGGACCACCATAATAGCATGCCAACCAATACAAAGTCACAAAACATTTGGAATATGATCAAAAATAACCTTCAGCATGATAGAAACTGATTCCATAAGCTGGACCAAGATCATCTGACCAAAACACCAAATATATCTTATCGGTAAAGCTAACCGGGAAAGCTAGAAGCTAGCCGGTTATGGTAAATACCAAAAGCAATAACAGCCAAATCACCAAATCATGAACCAACAAAATATAGCAAGCATATAACCATCCAGAGTAAGGATCCAAAATCAATTCCAGAGATCTGATCATAGCAGATTAGAATCATAGAGAAAACCAAGATGATCACCAAGACTAATCGGGATAGGTCCAACCAGGATAGTCTCCAACCAGGATACAGTGTTGACATCAATGACAACACTTAACCAAATCCAACATATTGCCAACACATTAGTATCAAGGTCACTATATCAAACCTTGTTCACTGTAAGCAAAAAACCAATGAGAGGATTACAAAATTCATCTCTCAATATCAATCAATTTCGACTAAGATCCCTTTTTCCCTATTGGATAGTTATTTACAAAGTATGTTTATTAGAAATTTGCAGCCAAACACTAAGGGAGAAATTAGTTTTTAATCATTATTTAAACTTTACCAATGTATGTTTTGCACTCACTGATTACCAATAAACAATGACTCAATTTGGGGAATCTTCTTCAAGCTCTCATGTTGATACTTTTGGAGGGTCTAAAAATAATAAGTATATGTCAAATGCCATTTTCATTCCTTGAATTATTGAGAGATCTACATAGGATCTACATCAAAATTGGTTCTTTATAAAGTTATTAGATTCTTATTTGAGTATCATGCAGAAAATTTTAAAAGATAATCTTATAGATCTTCTTGAGATCATACCACTCCCTAACAAAATACCATACCCTTGATGCTATGATGGGTCCAAATTCTATCAATACCACCATGTACCTAGACATGACACTCAACGTTGTATTTGTCTTAGATACCTAGTCCAAGACCATATAGATAGTGGTGCTATTCAAGTTGGTGAATGAAAACAAATTCCAACAATTCTATTGGGTAAACAAATAGTGAGTTGCAAATTTACAGTGATCCTTTCCCATCTCACTCATCAAATTTAATCTTTGCATCATTAGACCCTGATATTAGTGGTGGCCCATTTGTCAGCATGGTCATTATCACTATAATCTCACCCCTAATTAGAGGGTGAAAAACATTGATATATCTTTCACACCTCTAGATGTTCCTTATAGTGGGAAGCCTGACCCTTTATACATCTTGGATAATATAAATAATCATATTGTTATAGGTGTGATGGTTGATCCTACATGTCAAGGTGATATCATTATGTTGGAGGCTCTATTTATCAATGGTTGGGATAAGGTGAAGTATGATGAGTGTCATGCCTTTGTTCGCATGCACGATGGGTTTTTTATTCCTCCTTTGCGTAGCACCACTTTCAAGGTCCTTGTGTGACCCAAGGAAATATCAACTAATTTTGTTGTTATCCTTGAATCAAACCTATTCTGGGTTATGTTGGGTATCCCCTAGCTAATCACCATGGAAGAAACCCTTTTGGTTATACATAAATTTCTAAAATTTCCTCACCAGAGCATAGTGCACACCATCTAGGATACTGAGTTTCAATCACTGATTGCTCGTGCGAGATTATCGTTGGACCACTTTTGGCCTACTCCATTTGAGACTATGCTTCCCCATGGGAACTTGTTATATAAAGGTTTGTTGGTATGATTGGCATAACTGATGCTGATGGATAATATTGATGAACTAGTAAAGGATTTTTGGTAATGATATAGTGATGAAGAGATTGAGATTATTGGCTTAATCACTTTGATTAGTTACTTATGTTGTAATTGATGGCAAAGTATGTGGCAACTATGGTTTTCATGTTTATTTTTTCATCTAAGTTTTTTTGGTCTACCAAAAATGCCTTACTAGTAATAAAGACAGTGAACTGGGAATTAGGACCTTAACCGGTAAATGTGGAAATGTTTTGATTGGTTTTGGCGATTGGTGATGAGTCAAGTGTTGAGGTTTAGAAAATGTATTTGTATCATTGTAATGTATCTTTGACTAGAACCGCATCATGCTTTGATCACCAGAAGTCATGTTTATGATTTGTGTTGTATTTTCTATAGGGTTTAAGAACTGGTATTCAATTCTTTTAACCGGTAATGATTTTGAGTTCGGCGATGTATTACATTATGTTTCTAAGTTGGTGATGACATGGCTAAAACCACATGAAGTGTTTGAATGATGTTTTGGCATGATCAAAGAGCGAATTTCTTGGGAATGTGCGAAGTTCTTAGCAGAATGAGCTAAGGGTTTAAAAGTGTATCAGATCGAGGTGTGGTGATCATTCAATGATTGTAATGATCCATTTGATGATCTGTAATGACTTGTAAAGATCTATGATGATCTATATTGTAAGTCTTAGGATTTTGTAACCGACTAAGATGTAAAGGTTATTTAGGTTGGTATAGTTGATGTTTTTTGTGTCGGTGATTTGAGAAAAGAGTGTGAAGTCAAACCAGTGTGGTGTATCTGCAAGAGTGTAGCAGATTGGAGCTGAATTAGATCTGAACAAGCAAGCAGTTAGTTCTATTTCTATATCATTCATCTATTGTTCCCTAATAATTACAACAAACAAAATCCCTTAACCAGGTAGGTTCTAACATGCCTTAAATTGTAAATCCCTTAACTGGGTAGCTCAACATCTAAGTCTTAAATCCTCTTGGGAGGTTGCTTCTGATAGGGCAAAGCTCCTAACAGGGCTCATCATAGCAATCCCTTACCAGGTGACTCCTAATAGGGTCTACTCCTAACAAGGCATCAGTGTAAGCTCATAACCAAGCTAGGCTCCTAATAGGGTGCATTCTGAAAGAGTGCACAATTTTTGTGGGTACCAATTCCTACCGTGGTTTTTCCCTATTTGGGTCTCCATGTGAAAATTCTAGTGTTCATGTGGTGAATGTTTTTGATGTATTGTTTTGATTTACTTTCAGTTTATGCATGTTGATGAACAATTAATGAGCAATTCTGATAAATTGGTTTAACTGTTGGTTATCAGTGATTACCAGTACTGGTAAATAGTTTATTACTAGTTAGTGATTGATTTGGTGAAGTTTTATCAGTTTAAGTTTAAGTTAAGAATGGTTGTTAATATTGATTCACCCCCCTCTCAGTATTAATCGGTCCTCTCAAATTAACAATGGGTATCAGAAAATTAGTTCCTCTGCATGTAGAAGCTTAACAACTTGAGGAAAAGATCCTGAGAAAGACGATGAAGAAGGTGAGTCCCAAGTTTACAAAGGACAACTACCAAATATGGAGTGATTGGATGAAGATATATATTAGAGGAATGGGTTCTCAGTTTTGGCATCATGTGACAAACAAGTATATGGCTCCTACTACCAGTCCCCTGACACCTGATGAGCTTAAGGAGCAGCAAGAAAACATCTAGGCACTTAAAGAAATTGTAAATACTTTGTTTGACTCTGAGTATATAAATGTTCATTGATTAGAGACTGCATTTGAATTATGGGAGAAGTTAGGTTTGATTTATGGAGGTGATGAACATGCACAAAGGGCTAAGGAAGAAAGTCTTAGAGGTAAATTTGATGATATGAGAATGGTTGATGGTGAGAATATAGCACAACATGGAAAAGGGATTAAGGAAGTTGTAGGTGGCATTAAGAGTGTTGGAGGTAAAGTTGAAGAAGATATTGTTGTTAGTAAGATGATTAGAACTCTCTTACCACAATATGTTATTAGGGTATTTGCAATACAAGAGTTGAGATCTGTTTCTAAAGATAAAGTTATTGTTGATTCTCTTATTGGTAAATTGACTGCATTTGAATTAAACAGCTTTGATAATAGTGTTTCTAATCTATCTGAAACTGCTTTTAAGGCTTCTATAACCTGTACATCTATGAAGAAAGGAAAGGATATTTGTCAAAATCTGACTGCAGGTCTAGTCATGGTGGTAGCAGAGGAGATGGTGATGATGAAGATCATCTGATGGAACTTGAGGCACTATTGGCTAAAAGATTTTCTAGAGGCACCGGTAAGTATAAAGGTAAACTTCCTCTGAAGTGTTTTTCCTGCAATAAGATTGGACACATTGCTGCAAATTATCCTAATGGTGATAAAAAGGAAAAGTTTGGGAAATTTAAAAGAAAAGTGAAGAAACATTGCTATGTTGTAGTGGATGAAGGTGTGACAGATGAGGAATCTAAGGAAGAGGACAATGAGGAAATTGTCTTTGTTGTTGTGAAGGAATATTTGACTGATGAAAAATATTTGGTATCACAAATGGATAGTAGTGATGAATGGATAATAGATAGTGGTTTCTCACACCACATGACCGATGATAGAAACAAGTTCTTATCTCTTGAATAATTTGATGGCGGTGTGGTAAGGTTTGGTAACAACTCATCTTGCATGGTTATAGGTAAAGGATCTACTTCATTGAATGGAAAAAGTAATGCAAATGATGTCTTTTGGGTAGATGGATTGAAACATAACCTACTAAGTGTTGGACAATTAAATGATAAAGGATATCTTCTTGAATTTAAGAGTGGAGTGTGTAGGATCCTTGGAAGTAAAGGAGAGTTGATTGCTACTGGAAAATAGACTAGAGGTAATATTTTTCATTGTTTTTCCTTCCTCTCTTGCCTTTGTAGTTTGGGCTTTCTTCCCCTGTGCCTTTATGGGCTCCGAGGGAAATCCCTCCTCTCTAAATACTAATGTAAATAGTTGTTTTGTGGATAAGATTGAAGACAACTAATTATGGCACAAGATGTTTTGTCATGTGAACTTTAACAATTTGATAAAGGTTAGCAGATCAAGTATTGTGAGAGGTATGCCCCAACTTGTGAAACCGGACAATGTGTTGTGTAAAGACTGTCAGATGGGTAAGATGACTTCTATATCTTTCAAGAGTAAAATTTTTTCTTCAAAGCATATCCTTGATTTAGTTCACACTGATCTATGTGGTCCTATGAGGACTAGAATCTAGTATGGTGATAAGTACTTTATGATTTTTACTGATGATTTTTCAAAGATGATTTGGGTAATTTTTTTGAGAGAAAATTCTGAGGCTTTTAGTAAATTCAAGGCATTTAAAGCTTTAGTTGAAAAGGAAACCGAGAAGAGTTTGAAACATCTGAGATCTGACCGGGGAGGTGAGTTCACTTCTGATGAGTTTGTGAAGTTTTGTGATAAACAGGCAATTAAGAGGCAAATTTCAGCACCTATAACTCCACAACAAAATGGAATTGCTGAGAGAAGGAACGTGACAATTGTGGAAGCTGCTAGAACAATGTTGATACAAGGTGCAATACCTAAGATGTTTTGGAGGGAAGTAGTTAGTACAGTTGTTTATACTTTGAACTAGGTACTTGTTAAGAAAGGTAATAATAAAATACCTTATGAACTTTAGAATGGTAAGACTCCTAATGTCAGCTACTTTAAAATTTTGGGGAGTAAATGGTTTATTAAGAGAGATGATGTTACTGGAAAATTTGATGCTAATATTTCTTGGATACTCCACCAAGAGTAAAGTATTCAAATGTTATAACAAGAGAACTAAGAAGATAGTTGAAAGTGTAAATGTTCAGGTTGATGATTTCTTTGAGAAACCTGATGAGACCAGCAGATCTAAGCCTGAAAATGATGAAGAAAACCTTGTGTTTATAGAATTGGAAGTGCAGAAGAATGATGAACAAAATAATGTAGAAATAGGTGCTCAATTGGTAAATGAAGAAAGTGATGAAGGAGATGATGAATATGAAGTAGAAGGCAAAACATCGGAACTAGTAATACCAAGGTATGTTAGATTAAATCATTCAGAAGACCAAATTATAGGAGATAAGAATGCTTGTGTAGAGACTAGAAGGAAAATCGGAGTTGTTTGAATTCTACTATAGAGCCTAAAATAGTAAGAGAAGCATTGAAGGATGATGACTGGATTAATGCTATGAATGAGGAATTGGATCAGATAGAGAAAAACAAGACCTGGACACTTGTTCCCAAACTGGAAGAAAAGAATGTTATAGGTACAAAATGGGTTTTCGGAAACAAGTTAAATGAAGATGGCAAGGTTATAAGGAATAAAGAAAGACTTGTATGAAAAGGCTATGCAAAAGAAGAAGGAGAAGACTATGGTGAAACCTTTGCACCAGTGGAAAGAGTGGAAGGTGTAAGAATGTTACTTGCCTTTATTTCTTTTAAAGGATTTAAGGTATATCAGATGGACGTTCAATCATCTTTTCTAAATGGTATCCTAGAAGAAGAAGTATATATAGAACAACTAGATGGATTTGCATTAAGTGAAGATGAAAATATGATTTGAAAATTACACAAGGCACTATATGGTTTGAAGCAAGCACTGAGAGCATGGTTTGAAAGATTGCATACACATTTGATCAAGATAGGATTCTAGCATACCAATGAGGATAGTAACATATATTTAAAGACTGATGGAGACAGAATGTTGATAGCAGAAGTTTTTGTGGATGATATAATTTTTGGTGGTGATGATGATTTATGTATAGCTTGTGTTGAGGAAATGAAGAAAGAATTTGAAATGTCTCTTATTGGTGAGATTAAATTTTTCATTGGGTTGTAGGTCCAGCAACTGGATGGTAGAATATTTATCTGTCAGACTAAATATGTAAAATAAGTTTTGAAAACTTTTGGCATGGGAGATTGCAAACCAATTGGTACACTGATGGTGATGGGTTGTAAGTTGTCTAAATAGGATGATTCACCCTTTGTAGATGAAAAGGAATATAGGTCCATGATTGGTAAGTTGCATTATGTTGTTCATAGTAGACCGGATATTGAACATGTTGTTGGATTGGTTGCTAGATTTCAAAAAGATCCCAAGGAGACTCACTTGGTAGTGGTGAAAAGGATATTCAGATATATGAAAGGCATAATGGATTATTGCTTATGTTATCCTTATAAAGATGACTTTTCTTTGAAAGTGTTTACTGATGCAGATTGGGCAAGCAATGTTGATGACTGGAAAAGCACTACCAGTGGAGCTTTTCTTCTTAGACAAGTAAAAAGAAAACATGTGTATCATAGTCAATAGTTGAAGCATAATATGTTCCAACATCTATGAATTGTACACAGGCAATCTAGATGAGACATGCATTGGAAAGATTTAAGCAAGATATGTCTGAAATGGTGATTATTTATTATGACAATACTAGTGCTATTAATATTTCAAAAAATCTTGTGTTACATACAAGGACAAAGCATATAGAACTGAAATTCCACTTTTTGAGGGAGAGAGTACAAGAGAAGAAAGTCAAAATTGAAAATGTGACAAGCAAAGAGAAGTTAGTAGACATCTTCACCAAAACTTTGCCAAAGACAACCTTTGAGTACCTCAGAGGTAAATTAGGGGTCAAACCCCTACATAAGATCAACTAAGATGTAGGAGATGCATCAATCTAGTGGGCTTAATGAATATTTTTCACTATGGATTGATGAAATGTTGGCTATTCTGTAGGGGGAGCAGCTTAGATGAGATTTGTAGAGATGTTGGAGATAGCAGCAATTGGAATGAAGACCGGAGCTGAATTTGCACCTTTGGCATTGCTGTCAAAGGGGGAGAAGAACTGTAATAGAAAGGGGGAGAAGAACTATAATAGAAAGGGGGAGAAGTAATATGATCTGAAGGAGAAGAATTAGAGTAGGTGAATTAGTGCAACTGATAGATGAAGTGCAATAGAAGAAGAGTGAGTGCAGACAACAAAGAAGATTATAGTTGATAGTTAAATATGTTAGTGTTGCCATCAATGCCAAAGGGGGAGATTGTTGGTACGATTGGCATAACTGATGTTAATGGAGAATGTTGACAAACCAGTAAAGGAATGTTGGTAATGATATAGTGATGAAGAGATTGAGATTATTGGATTAATGACTTTGATCAGTTATTTGTGTTTTCATTGATGGCAAACTATGTGGCAACTATGTTTTTCATGTTTATTTTGTCATCTAAGTCTTTTTGGTCTACCGGAAATTCCTTACCAGTAATGAATATAGTGAGCTGGGAATTAGGACCTTAACCAGTAAATGTGGAAATGTTTTGATTGGTTCTAGCGATTGGTGACGAGTCAAGTGTTGAGGTTTGGAACATGTATTTGTATCATTGTAATGTATCTTTGACTAGAACTGCATCATGCTTTGATCACCAGAACTCATGTTTATGATTTCTGTTGTATCTCTATAGGGTTTAAGAAGGGTTTAAGAACTAGTATTCAATTCTTATAACCCATAATGATTTTGAGTTCGGCGGTGTATTACATTATTTTTGTAAGTTGGTGATGATGTGGCTGAAACTGTGTGAAGTGTTTCAATGATTTTTTGGCACGATCAAAGAGAGAGTTTCTTGGGAATGTATGAAGTTCTTAGTGGAAGGAGCTAAGGGTTTGAAAGTGTATCAAATTGAGGTGCAGTGATCATTCAATGATTGTAATTGATTTGTAATTGATTGTAATGATCTATTTGATGATCTGTAATGAGTTGTAAAGATTTGTGATGATCTATTTTGTAAGTCTTATGGTTTTGTAACCGACTAAGATGTAAAGGTTATTTAGGTCAGTATAGTTGATGTTTGTTGTGTCGATGATTTAAGAAAAGAGTGTGAAGTCAAACCAGTGTGGTGTATCTGCAAGAGTGTAGTAGATTGGAGTTGAATTTGATCTGAACAAGAAGTAGTTAGTTCTATTTCCAGATCATTCATCTGTTGTTCCCTAACAGTTGCAGCAAACAAAATCCCTTAACCAAGTAGGTTCTAACATGCCTTAAACTGTAAATCCCTTAACTGAGTAGCTCAACATCTGAGTCTTAAATCTTCTTGTGAGGTTGCTTCTAATAGGGCAAAGCTCCTAACATGGCTCATCATAGCAATCCCTTAACCAAGTGACTCCTAATAGGGTCTGCTCCTAATAGGGCATCATTGTAAGCTCCTAACTGGGCTAGGATCCTAACAGGGCACATTCTGAAAGGGTGCATAATTTTTGTGGGTACCAATTCCCACCATGGTTTTTCCCTATTTGGGTTTCCACATGAAAATTCTGGTGTTCATGTGGTGAATGTTTCTGATGTATTGTTTTGATTTACTTTCAGTTTATGCATGTTGATGAATGCTTAATGAGTAGTTTTGATAAATCAGTTTAACAGTTGGTTATCATTGATTACCAGTACTGGTAAATAGTTTATTATTGGTTAGTGATTGATTTGGTTATTTTTTATCTATTTAAGTTTAAGTTAAGAATTTTTGTTAATACTGATTCACCCCCCTCTCAGTATTAACCAGATCCTCTCAGATTAACAAGTTAGTAAGCCTTTATATTGACTCTGAATTATATTTCTCTACCTCCTCATGCATCTATTTGTGCTCCTCCTTCCATGTCTTCTTGTGTTTTGTAGCGGATTATATCTTCTGCTCCTCCTGCATTAGGGGCTAAGGGTAGACCTATTCTTTAGGGTAGACCTTGTCGCTCAACTAGATGCTACCTCCAATAGTGTCTTCTATTCCTGCATCTAAAACTAGTACAAATAAGGGAAAGATGCACATGATTCTTGTTGAAAGTATGAGTTTGTGTGGTTGTCATTGATGTCAAACTTTCTTGTTCAGATGGATTCTAGTTTAGATATGCTCATAGTTTTTTTATTAAGGGAAAATAGGTTTTGAGGGGACCCGAAACCCCATACAATAGGTTTTGAAGGGACT
This sequence comes from Cryptomeria japonica, assembly GCF_030272615.1. Taxonomy (NCBI): domain Eukaryota; kingdom Viridiplantae; phylum Streptophyta; class Pinopsida; order Cupressales; family Cupressaceae; genus Cryptomeria; species Cryptomeria japonica. The sequence continues at coordinate 140,738,544 of NC_081412.1, read as the reverse complement.
CAAAACCCTCAAAATTTACTAGGATTTGGAGCCTACAATGAAACTTCTGCCAAAAAGAATAGGCAACTAAAATCAGCAGACCACATCATCAAATTTGGCTAGTGCTAACCAAAAGCCAACACAACCACAAGCAGAAAAAGCCAGACAAACTAAGAGAAAACCATTACAAAATCTATTGACACCACAACCTAAGCCTTTAGATGAAATCTATAGACTCCCTCATCCAAGCATCAAGGATTTTATGGGTTCTCCTTCCCATATACAAAAAATTTAGGCAGCAAAAGGCGAGCTCATCCCTTAACCAAAAACTGTCACAATCTAAGTTGGGCCCTTCAAAACTGTAATCATCCAGCTAGGCATAAACAAGGTGGTTTTGAAAGGCTACCCTAACCTTCAATTTGGGTTTTAAAATGGCTTCCAAAACTACCAAGAAACAACCAACAATCCCATAGTATCAGATCGCACCTTTAACAACAGAACACCCATCCACCTCTATAGGATAGTGACCCACCTCCATAGGGGCTATAAAGAGAGATATCATATGTAGAGAGACCCAATCTACTGGCCATACACCAAAATCTAGCGACCTAAAGGAGTAGTTTTTGCAGAAGACCCTAGAATGTACATTCATTGTCACATAGAAGAATTAGGTGATGAGGAAATTAAGAACATGTATAAGACTATAATTTGTGATGATTCTGGTAATGTGAAACCTAAACACAAAATAGTCAAAACCCTAGGATTCATTGAAATCCTCAGTATTCTAGAATTCCCTAAGGATGTTATAAGGATAGTTTTAAGCAGGGTTCATGGTGAATTTTTTTGGTTAGACTCAATTCACAAAATAACTAAAGAGGCAGTAAAGGCTATGACAGGGTTACCCTCCACCAGTAATAGACCTAATAAGACAAAGAAGGTCTCAAATGACCTAGTGACTAACCTAATAGGTGCAACATCTGACAAGAGATCTTTAAGAGTGAATGATGTAACTGACATCAATGTTTGATTCATTAGCATGATTTTAGGGTATAAAACAACACATGCTAATAGGTTAATATCAGTTTCTAGTTTATGCATAAAGAGTGCTCATGATATGATGAAGGATAATGCAAAAATAGATGTGTGTGAATGGTTGAAGGATGAACTGATTGATAATCTTGGAAAAATCAAGAAAGAAAAAAAGGGGACATTTAGATTTGGTAACCTACTTGTCTGTTTAATGTTGTACATAACAAAATAGGTTCTCGGTATTGGCAACAAAAATCTAGGTTTTGACATACCGGTAGGCAAACAAATGCCTGATTTACTGCACAACATGGGTGAAAACAGAGAAAAGAATATAAATGAGTACTTTCATGCATTAAAGGCCTAGATGAATACTAGAGTCAGACTTTCACAAGCAATTGTAGATAAGTATAAGGATGAAATATGCTTTTTTATTAAGAAGGATGAGATTTGGATGGAGGCAGTTGTCCCAAGAACCATTTGGGTTACTGAAATGGGTTATGAGACTAATGACAACATAATTGAAACATATGCAAAAGCCCTTCTAGAAGCACCTAAGGAACCAAAAGAAGAGGTGTTTGGAAATGCTGAGACTATTGAGAATCAAATTCAATCAAAGAAAAGAGTAAAGAATGTAGAAGCAACAGTAAGAAGAGGATCTAGGCAAGTAAAGGCTATCAAAGAAGATGTACTTAAACAAACCGGTATCACTGAAGATGAGTTACAAGCACAACAGCCAGAAAATCACCTTTCACCGGTAGCAACTTCTTCGGAAAGTGACATGCCAGCTGCATTTAAAAGAGTTGTGAGGAAAGAGAACCTTCACCGGTATCCACACCTTCACCTAGAAGAACCAGACAAAAACAAAAGGCAATAAGGCCCTCGGTTAAGAAGACAACTCCAAAGAAGAAAAAGTTAACACCAAAGAAAAAGGCTCAACAAAACATTGCTCCAATTGACAAACTACTAGATGAAATAACAAAGGATGGACAGCTGAAAAACATCAACAAATTATATGATACATTATCAATTGATGACAAGGAGAAATTTGAAAATAGTGTAATTCTACACTTAGATATCTATAAGAAATTTCTGATGGAAGTTGTAGATGAATTACCGGTAGAACTATTTAAGAGACTTGAAGCTAGAAGGCCAGCTATTGTAGAGCTTGACAAGAAAATAAAAATTGAGAAACTACTTGTTGTTTATCCTGTTAACTCACCAAAGGAGATAGATGATATGATCTCAGAGGCTAACCAGACAGTATTCTCAACTGCACACTGGCATGTAGCACTTATGGTTGGTAGAGTAAATGAGGTTGCAGAGGAAACTGCTGATGCATGGGACATATTCCTTGTTGAGAAAGAAAAGTAGGAGGAGTATAGAAATCCTAAACCTATCAAAGTATATCAGAAAGATAAGGATAAGGGTGAAGGAAAGGTTGGTGGACCTCCGAGCATAAAAATAAAAGACAACTTATCCCCACCGCCTCTGAATACTCCACCGGTAGTTACAACTGAAAGTCAAGCGGCTAATGAGAGTATGGAGATACCACAAGAGGACACTAATCCAAACTCTGAGGTGTTATACACAGTTGACATTGATACTCAGAAAGTTAACATTGTGGTAGATAAGGACACAACTGGAAAGACAGATATGGCTAGTGAGGCACCGGTAACATATAACACAGAAGGTAAACTGGTAGATGGTAACACAGAACAACAAGCAGAGCAACAGGCTCCATCACAACAATAGGTTCACATAGAGTCAGTATCATCGACATCAGCTAAGCAAGACAAACCTTTGCTTAAGGAAATGGAAACACAAACTGACCTAACAGAGGTCACCACAAGCAAGGATATTGCTCCCACTAGTGGGATACAGAGTGTTGGCACTTTAACTACAGGATTTAAATCAGCTAATGTAACAGAAGTTCTTTTGGACTCCTTAAAGAAAATAACAGATTGTAGCTCACAAGCATACAAGGCTATAGATGATACAATTCCAATTTTGAAGATGATAGCTCCAAAATGTAATGTAGATAATAAAGATTCTTTGAGTCAACTTAACACTTTGTCTAAGTATATTACTAAAAACACTGTGACAGTTGAACAAATAAAAGAGGAAGCATTCAAGGAGAGATTAGAGAGGGAAAAACATAAATTACTTGAGGAAGAAATAAAGAAGTGTACAAGGTAGTTTGACACACTTCTACCTGAATTATGTAGCACATTGAAGGAATTCAAAACTTTGTACAAAGATGCTTGTAAGACTAACTTTTTGATAGTTGATATAGACAAGAAGATCAGCAATATATAGGAGGAAATAAATCGACTAGCTAACAATTTCATTAACTCATCTGATTCATTATCAGTTTTTGAGCAGAAGATAACAGGTTTTGAGGAAGAACTAGTTAAGCTGGAAAGAGAAAAGGAAAGAATAAAAGGTAAGGCTAAGGATCTTAAATGGAGACTAAGTCCACAACTGGACTACCTTGCCACCTTAAGGAAAGAAAAATCTAATGCCCTGGTTCAAGGACAGAAAACACCAACAAAGCAAATGAAACACCTCACCAGTAAAGTTCAGAGGACAGAGGCCGCAATAAAAGACATCAAAAAGTTCATTGAGAGCTTGAATCTGGTTTTGGCAGATCTTTTTCAGATTGTAACCAACTAGTTACAAGGATGAAGCTAGAAACCACACTCAATTGACACTTTGACAACCTTTGTCATTGATGCCAAAGGGGGAGTAGTGGTATGAGAAAAATCAAATAACTTAAGGATCATCTGCTCAGGGGGAGCACACATTTTTGGTAACAATTTTTGGACTTCAATTTTTGGATACACTTCTGAATTTTTCTCATGAGTGTTTCCATCAATGCCAAAGGGGGAGATTGTTGGCAAATGCACACTCTGATGAGACATTGTAGGTGATTGAAGGTTTTGTCATTGATGGCAACCTTACAATCCTATGACACCGGCAAGGCAACTCACCGGCACCATCAAAGTCAGATTCTACACCGGCACACAGACCACCGGCACTAGCAATGAAAGGAAGCATACCGGCACAGAAGCCGACTGGATTTTTGTTTGTAATTTATTTTGTTTATTATTGTAAAATCATTGTAAGCCGACTTGGCAAATTGTAAAATGACTTATATATATAAGAGGTCATTGTATAATTTACCAAGTTGGCTTACAATGATTTTAAAATAATAAACAAAATAAATTACAAACAAAATTCCTATCAGCTTCTGTGCTGGTATGCTTCCTTTCACTGCCGGTGGCAGTGGTCTGTGTGCCAGTGTAGAATCTGACTTTGATGGTGCCGATGAGTTGCCTTGCCAGTGTCATAGGATTGTAAGGTTGCCATCAATGACAAAACCTTCAATCACCTACAATGTCTCATTGGAGTGTACATTTGCCAACATATAGGATAGTGACCCACCTCCATAGGGGTTGTAAAAAGAGATATCATACGCAAAGAGACCCAATCTATTGGCAATACACCAAAATCTAACCAAGAGAAGATATAATGAAGCTTTTTTGGACAACTAGGATTTGGGAAGGATCCCAAAATCTTGCACTTAGAGAGAGGCCTGAACCAAACAGATACCCTATAGACATTCTTCTCCACAATTTCCACCTCTATAGAAAAAAAGAGAAAAGAGACAAGTAGCAGGTTGAAATTTTTATACAAAATTTCAGCCTCAAGATACTAGGCATCCAACCCCTCGCACAACATCCAACTCCCCAATCTCAACCAACAACTCTTCTCCCCAATAGAAGAAAGATCCACATCTATAAGACTAGTTGATAAAGGCAGCCCAGAAAAATCCTAAACAGAAAAAAAATCCAGGGTCATACAGAACTCTTGAATAGAAGATCCTTGCAGCAACACATCACACAACAGGGGAAGAAGATGAGCACCAAAAAACCTAAGCAATGGGGGAAAAGGACTAGGGTTGTCCAAAAAATCCCTCAGATAGATCAGTGAAAAGAGCACCCAATTTGGGCTTGAAAATATTTCACACAACCCTCTGAACATAAGAGGGACAAGGGAAAGACCACAATAGGACAACCACAGAACCTTCAAAACCACCCAAAGAATAGGTGAAACCCCAAAACCATAGAAGAAACAACTACCAAATGCTCCACTTGGATCCCGAATGTCCCCTTCGCTCCACAACACCAAGAGGGAGAAGGGAGGAGCACCATAGTCAGTCCCTCTAACCAATGAGATAGAAAAGGAAGAAGAGAGCTCCCCCACAAAGCTAGAAAAGCACCCAGCCCCAGAAGGGCACTGAACATGACCATCAGACCAAGGGGGACAAATCCCATTCTAAGCCCCATCCACGATAAGGATGGTCTCCACAGCCGCAAGCCAAAAGACAAACCCTAAAGCAACATCCCAGAAGAATTGTCGCAAGCTCACCCTCCAACCATAAAAACACCATACGCAGGGGCATGCAAGGAAGAGAGCCAAAGCCATGACCCACAGGGATGCACACAAGAGGAAATCGCCATGACTTCAATAGAGAAACCACCGACAGGAATCCAATCCCTTTAGACTCCATGGACAATGGGAAAACCCCTCCAATCCCTCTGCACGTACACCGAAACTCACTGGTGAGGGACAAACAAGAGCAAAAATGAAGAAAACCGCACTGAATTGTCATCTTCATCAGTATATTCCTCCACTCCTTCAATCTCCCCTGAGCCCTGAGCTCCTGCTCTATCTCCTACGCTTCGCATTTCAAAACCCTAGCTAGATATTCTCATAGTTATTGTAGCTATGTTTTGGCTTGTAGATTGAGTTTTATATTTTGGTGTTGGTTGTGGTATTTTGATTCTAGTCTACAAAATTTTCTTATTTTTGTTTTTTTGTAGTAAGTGTGTTTGTCAAACTAGTCAGGAAAGTCTTCGGTGGCCTCTAGATATGCAAAATTTTGTGTTGTAGTATAGTGGATGTAATCTTATAACTCATATATTATTTTTTGTGTGTTTCTCTTGTGGATTCTCTATTTCACAAGAGAACTATGTTGATTTGTGGTTAGGATATTCAATTGTGATATAGTTCAGTGTGGGTTTCTTGATTGGATCATGTTGTTTGGTGCAGATATGCATTGGAGAATGAGTTAGAGTATTTTTATGCGTCTCACCATGGCATGTGGAGATTTGTGTGGGATAATGTGCATCGAAAGATGTCTTTGGCCGACTATTTGATGAGTTTCATCACCTATCTACACATTATGGTTGATGGTGACTTTGGAGGATAGTTAATGTGTGTGGATCATTGGATTCATTTTGGAAGGACGGATTATGATATATTTGGGTCCCCTCTTTCTCCTTGAGTGGACTGCCTCAAGTAGTTCTGGTCTAGGTGGCTTATTTCAATTGTGGTCTTAGCTAAAGTTTTGATGATCTATCATATATTTAAGGAATGTGGTTGCATCAATTAAATGATGGAACATGTGTGAATTGATTAGAAGTGTATGTGAATGATATGTAAGAAGATTTGAGTTTGTAAAAGGGTGAAATTTTGTGAAGAGCTTTGAAGGTGATATATTCATGAAGGCAATATGCGGAGATAGTGACAAAGTTCAAAGATGCTTGCCATGATATTGGCTACTTGATCTTGATGCTCAAGGGAAATTTCATGTTTAGGAGATCCTTCTCATATCTTCAACTATTTTTTCTATTGTTGAATGACAATAGGGTTTTTCGCATCATTTTGTGTCTTACCCTAAAGCAGTGTTCCTTAGCTATGCAAGTTTATGTATCTTTCCCTAAGGTAGTGTGCCTTAGCCTACAAGTACCTTAGGTGTTTCTTCTCCTTGGTAGTAAGCCTAAAATATTATAATCATTCATATTCATATTGTGAGTTATATCCTTAGTGTAGTTTTTTCCTATTTGGGTTTTCCATGTAAATACAATATTATTGTGTTGATGGTTGATGTGTTTTCAGTATTCTTGTTGAATAGTTGAATGTTGTTTATAATTTATCTATTTTGAAGTTCTATATTGATTCATCCCCCCTCTCAATCCTTTCTTTGGTTCAATAATTGGTATCAGAGCATTGGTTCCTCTTTGGAAAAATTAATTAGTTGAGGTAGATCTGAAATGGTGTAGGAGCTTCATCTTAAAGCACGATTATTTGATGGAACAAACTTCTCTTAATAGAAGGACATGATGGAATCCTATTTGGAGACTGTGCAAAATGGAATCTGGGATATTATCAAGACTGATTATACACCTCCACTTAATGGACCTTGGACTAAAAATTAAATTGAGACTCATGAGACAAATGCAAAAGCTAGGGAAATAATATTTAGTTGCATGAGTGATGCGATATTATTCGATAAAATTAAGGGATTGAAGGAAGCTAAGTAAAAATGGAACAAATTATTTTATGCATATGAAGGAGATCCAAAGAAAAAGAAAGCTTGGATGTTGAATATGAAATTATAAAAATATGAATGTTTAAGAATGGTTGATGATGAATATGTTGAAAACTACATACACAAAGTGAATGATGATGTAGAATTCATTAGAGGTGTTGGTGGAACATTAGAAGAAGGTGATGTCTTAAGGAAGATCTTGTTGACACTGACTAAATCCTATAAACCTAACAAGTGTGCAATTGAATAATGTCATGATCTGAATAATTATTCGATTGATCAATTCATTAGAACTTTGTTTGCCTATTTATTTGGAGAGATGGAGGAAATAAAAAGAGAAAAGAAATAAGTTGCATTAAATGTTTCAAAGCTATTAGAAGATGAAAATGAAGCAAGTGAGAATCTAGATGAGATTTAAGCAAACTTTGTAAGAAGATTGAAGAGAGGAACTAGAAAGTTCAAAGATAAGTTACCCCTAAAATGTTTTAATTATGACAGAATTGGTCGCTATGCTTCTAAATATATATATAAGGAGGATTACAAAAGATTTGATGATGATGAAAAGAAAAATAGATATAGAATACATGATCTCAAGAAAAGGACAATTTGGATAGAGATAAAGGAAAAAGGAGCTTATGTTCTATGGAGACACATTCATTTGAGGATGAAGATGGTGAGTAATTGAATAAAGAATCTTTATTCTTGGATATAGAAGAGAAGAACTAGGATAGGTCTAAAATATTGGAAGAATACAAAAGTATCAAAAGAGAAGACAACACTACATTCTAAAGTGGGATCGAGAGAATGGATCATTGGTTTTGGATGTTCAAATCACATTACCGATGATAAAAATAAGTTCATTAATCTTAAAAGTATAATGGTGGATTAGTGCAATTTGTAAGAGAAGAAGGTGCACCTATTTGTGGAAAATGAAGTATCTAAATTGATGGTAAGCATAAAACTGATGATGCTTATTATGTTGAAGGTCTGAGACATAGTTTATTGAATATTAGCTAGATGTGCCATTAAGGTTATGAAGCTTCATTCTGTAATATCGGATGTGTAACTAGGAAAGTAAAAACTAGAAGAATGGTAGCGGAAGGTATTAGGACAAGTGGAAATGTTTACTACATCAAAAGCAAGAGTGGAAGCAGATGCTTTTTGATATAGAACAGTGAATGTTGGTTATGGCACAAGAAGATGGGACATGCCAATTTTGATAATATGATAAAGATCAATAATTCTAAAGCTATAAAAGATTTGTCTAAGATTGTCAAACCTATAGATATTAATGTATGTAGGGAATGTCAACTTGGAAAACAAACAAAGAGGATATTCAAGAATGAGGAATATTCTACTTCAAAGCCCTTGAAGATAATTCATATAGAACTTTACGGGCCAACAAGGACAAGGTGAATTAATGGTGAATGGTATTTTATGTTGACTATTGATGATTATTCTAGGATGACATGGGTTACATTCTTAAAAGAGAAATCTGAATCTTTTGAAAGGTTTAAAGTGTTCAAGTCAATGGTTAAAAATAAAGTAGATACTAAAATCAAATGTTTGAGATCTCATAGAGGAGGAGAGTTTATTTCAAATGAATTTCATAATTTTTGTGAGAAATATGGAATTAGAAGGCATTTTTTTGCCTCAAAAACCCCTCAACAAAATGGAGTTGTAGAAAGTAAGAATAGAACTATTATTGATATGGTTAGGACTATGTTGGAGGATGATAACTTTGCTAATGTGTATTGGAAAGAAGTTGTGCATACTGTTGTTTACATTCTTAATAGAGTACAATAAGAGTAAATCATATTAAGACACCTTTTGAGTTGTGAAATGAAAGACCTCCTACTGTGAAGTATTTCAAAATATTCAAAAGTAAGTGCTACATCAGAAGAGATGAAGATGACCTTGGAAAGTTTAATACCAAAGCAGATGAAGGGATATCTCAAGGATACGCTATAAACAACAAGGCTTACAAGTGTTACAATAAGAGATTAAACAAGATAGTGGAAAGTACAAATATGAAAGTATGTGAAGAATTGGATCAAGATGCTCCTAAACCTATACAACAAGCTATTTTTGACATTATTCCAGTTTCTATAGAAGAAAAGAGTGATCTATAAGATGGCAAAGAGAAAGAGGCTAAAGAAGAGGAATAATAAGAACTTGAGCAAGTTACTAAAACCCTAACCAGATATTTGTAAAAGGATAGTCTTGAAGATCAGATAATTGGAGACAAAACCAAAGGTGTTTAGACAAGGAGAAGAGTTGAAAAAGAAAAAGGGCAAGAAAACTACTATTTTCTTTCACTAGTGGAGCCTAAATCATCCAAGGAAGCAAGCAAAGAAGAAAGGTGGGTAAAAGAATGAAAAAAGAATTGAATCAGATACAAAATAATCAACATGGGAATTGGTACCTTGACTAGTAGACAAAAATGTGATAGGAACTAAGTGGGTGTTCTAGAACAAGTTAAATGAACAAGGACAGGTTACAAGGAACAAAGCAAGATTGGTATATAAAGGCTATTCAAATTTGAAGGTATTGATTTTGAAGAAACTTTTACTCCAATAGCTAGGATGGAAGCTATAATAATGTTTCTTGTCTTTTCAGCTTATAATAATTTAAGGTATATAAAATGGATGTTAAGTTAACTTTTCTAAATGGTGAACTTGAGGAAGAAGTGTATATTGAGCAACTAGATGGATTGAAATTGTCAGAAGATCAAGATATGGTTTGCAAGTTAAATAAGGCACTATCTAGACTCAAACAAGAACCTAGAGCTTGGTATGCTAGATTGGACAAATATTTGTTACAACAAAACTTGAAAAAAAGGTACTGCTAACATTAATATTTATTTCAAGGTTGAAGGTAAGAAGTTGTTTATCATTGATATTTATGTTGATGATATTATATTGGAGGAAGTGATGGTCTATGTAAATATTTTGTACAAGAGATGTTGAAGGAATTTGAAATGTCAATGATTGGTAAGTTGTCATTCTTTCTTGGTCTAAAAGTTACTCAGTTAGAGGATGGGATTTTTGTTTCTCAAGCTAAATATGTCAAAGAGATGCTGAAGAAGTTTCAAATGGATAATTGTAAACCAGTTGCTACCCCTTTAACTATTGGTTGTAAACAAAGTAAAGATGATGTATCTCTGAAAGTTGATTAGAAGAAGTATAGATCTATGATTAGAGGATTGTTATACTTAATTGCCTCTAGACTAGATATCATGCATGATGTTTATCTAGTTATGATATTTCAAGCTAATCCAAAGCAGTCACATGAGAAAGTTGTAAGGAGGATTTTCAAATATTAGAAAGGGACTCAAAATTTTGGCCTTTGGTATAGGAAGAATGGATATTTTGTTATGAAATATTACATAGATGCATATTGGGTTGAAAGTGTTGATGATAGGAAAAGTACTAGTGGTGGTACATTTTTCTTGGAAGATAGGTTGGTTTCTTGTTAAGAAACAAGATTCAGTATCTCTATCTATTGTAGAAGAAGAATACATTGCAATTACATCATATTGTACTCAGGTTATGTGGATGAAACAGACTTGTAAGGATATCAGAGTGGTGTATTATGAAGCTATTCCTATTACATGTGATAATATCAGTGCTATAAACATCTCAAAGAATCCGACAATGATATCAATGATAAAACATGTCTCAATTCTCTATCATTTATTGAGGGAAAAGGTTACATAAAAGGAAGTAAAATAAGAAAATATTTGTACAAAAGAACAGGTTGTAGATATTTTCACTAGAGCATTGGCAAAGGATACCAAAGAGCATCTCAAGAAAAAACTAGGGATCATTGCCCATCCTTCTTCAAACTAGATTCATTGAGTGGTCTATCTTTCTAGGGGGAGATTCAAATCTTATCCTTTATCTACTAGATTTATGTTATTGCTTCTCTTAAGGGGGGTAGTGGAGTATGTGTTGGATGATCGATATATTATGTTCTACCCTTTTCCTTTGATGTCAAAATGACAGAGAACTTGTTGATAAAGAGAGAGAGAGAGAGAGAGAGAGAGAGAGAGAGAGAGAGAGTTAGTTGAGTTGATGTGTTCAAGTGTTTCCATCAATGACAAAGGGGGAGAAACTTGGAAGTATGAGTTTGTATGATTGTCATTGATGTAAAACTTGGTTGTCCAGATGGATTTTGGTCTAGATATGCTCCTAGTTGTTGTAGTTGTTTTTTGGGTTATAGATTGAGTTTGATATTTTGGTGTTGGTTGTGGTATTTTGAATCTGGTTCATAGAAGTTAGTTGCTTTTTGTTTTTTGGTAGTAAGTGTGTCTGTCAAATTGGTTTGGAAAGTCTTCAGTGGCTTTTGTATATGCTACATTTTGTGTTCCAGTTTAGTGGATGTGATCTGATTTCTCATATAGTATTCTCAGTGTGTTTCTCCAGTCATTTTTTGGTCTGTAAGAGAGATATGTTGATTTAGTTGTGTTATAGTTTAGTGTGTCTTATTAGGCTATTTTGATTGGATCATGTTCTTTTATTCGAATATGTATTGGAGAATGAGTCAAAGTATTGTTATGGGTCTCACCATGACATGTGGAGATGGGATAATGTTCATCAAAAGATGTCTTTTGGCCAACTATTTGATGAGTTTTATTGCCTATCTACATGTTACAATTGATGGTGACTTTGGAGGATGAGTTAGTGTGTGTGGGTTAGTAGACTCATTTTGGAAGGATGTGCTATGATATATTTGGTCCTTGAGTGGACTGCCTTGAGTATTTTTGCTCTGATGGCTTAATTTTTGTAATATTGTTTATTCCAATTGTGGCTAGCCCTTAGCTAAAGTTTTGATGATTTATCTTATATTTAAGAAATGTAGTTATATGAATTGTATGATGGAATGTGTGTTAATTGATGAGAAGTGTATGTGAATGATATGCAAGAAGATTTGAGTTTGTGAATGTACGAAAGTCAGTTTGTGAAGAGCTTTGAAGGTGATATATTCCAAAAGATAGTGTGTAGATACAGTGAAAGAGTTTAGAGATATTTGCAATGATATTGGTTATTTGATCCTGATGTTCAAAGATAATTTCATGTTCAGGAGATCCTTCTCATATTAGTTATGTATTTCTTTTGTTATTGAATGATAGTAGGTCTTTTAATAACATTTTGTGTCTAGACCCAAAGCAGTTTGCCTCGGTTCTACAAGTCCATGTATATTGCCCAAAGGTAGTGTACCTTAGCCAACAAGTGCCTCTGGTGTTTTTTCTCTTTGGCAATAAGCCTAAAAAATTGTAATCATTCATATTCATATTTTGAGTTAAATTCTCACCATGTTTTTTCCCTCTTTGAGTTTTCCATGTTAAACTTGGTTTTCATGTGTTGATGGTTGATGTGTTTTCAGTGTTATTATTGAATGATTAAGTGTTTTTTATAATTTATCTATTTGGAAGTTTCAAACTGATTCACCTCCCCTCTCAGTCTTTTCTTGGGTTCAACACCACTGCATGGTCTACAAACCATTTTCCCTTCAAGACTCCAATCCTTTTAGATATCCCTCATCCTTCTTGGTATGGTAAGGGTAGGCACTCACCTTGAGCTCACTCATCAAATTTGGCTCCTACATCACTACCCTTAAGAGTAACTCCTGGTAGAGAAAAACATGGAAGGGTGTCTATGATTGTGTCTTTGGGACCCATTTTAGTTGTGCCTCCTATTTCATTGGTTAGTTCTTTTCCTTTGTTGATCACAAATTAAGAGACTTCTCTGATGGAGCATGATGCCACTAAGCCTTCTTAGACTTTCATTCTTAGTCTCCATCTACATAGAAACTAGCATGCACATGAGCATAAGCATCATCAACAGGTGATGGCCCGAGAGCGTGAGGCCAATTTGAAGGTTGTGCTAAATCATTGGTGTTTGCTCCTACCTCTATTTTTCTTGTGTCTACTCTCATTATTGTTGCTATTGTTATTCTTATGCCTATTTCATTATATATTCTCTTGTTTCCCGCTTTGGGAACCCCTAATGAGCCTTGCCTTAGAAGGGTACAGGTTTTCATTTCTCTTTTCTTGGAGCCTCCCCTCATCACTTTCCTTGCCTAATGTTCCTCCATCTTCATAACCCATTGACATGTTGCATACACAGGTTGTCTCCAATGTAGCTTTGTCTACTTTGCCTATTTTGCAACCACTTTTGCATCAATTTTTTCTTGGGGTATTCGATCCCACTATGATTTATCAGATATTGACCTCTATTGGTATTTTGGTATGGTTTTGTCATTGATGTCAACACCTACTAACACTTATCAACTCTGGCACTCTCGAGAATTAGCAACATTTACCAGCAAGCAAATGACTCATGCACAGTCACCAGTATCTAGTACACCGACAGGAGATAATGATCACCGACACTTGGAATGGCATGGAAAACACTTGGTTATTTCAAAGACATTGTTTGGACACTTTGTCTTGGAGATCTTTTCATTGGCATATTCATATTTGCATATTTTTTATTATCAACAAATAGGTCCAGGTTATACACCAGCAGGTTCATCTTTTCTAGATCAGCATGGCACGCTATGGAGATGATTTATTATTATTGTAAATGTTAGGGGTCCCACAGATACTGAGAGGGGGGGTGCATCAGTATCTAACTGGTGATTAGAATTTCTTTACTTAAAACATGCAGAACATAATATAACAGTGTACTAGTATGTAAGAAATAATGCAATAAACAGAATCAAGTACATCCACATGAAAAGTACACCATAACACAAGATGTTAACAAGGAAACCTGGTGTGGGAAAAACCTTGGCGGGATTTGTGACCCACAATATTCACTCACTGGCCAATAAGAGAATATTACTTATAATGGGGGCCTGCACATGCAGGAAGGCCAACTGCCTAGAGCTCACTGCTCAATGGGAAGTCACATTGACTTACAAATAAGGATTATACTAATCCAATAACTTGTACTACTTTATAATAGCATCTTCAATGCTAGATTCAGTACCAGTTCCTGCTCTATTCTTTACATATACCCTTTGACCTATATTTCGCACATTAGGTTTGCCTAATATTTTCCTTTATACTTCTACATCACTCATACAAATGTCTACAATGATCTGCTTTATATATAAGATTCATTTTACAATTTTAAAGTTAGCTTACAATAATAAACAAAATATTGTATAACAAAATCCTATCGGCCTCTATGCCAGTATACTTCTTTTCTTCTATGTCGGTGCCAATGTCGGTGTCCTGAGTGCCGGTGTTGAGTGTGATCTACTGATGCCAATATAATGTCTTTGCCGGTGCCATGGGATTGCAAGGTTGCCATCAATGACAAAACCTTCAATCACATACAATGTCTCATTGGAGTGTGCATATGCCAACAATCTCCCCCTTTAGCATTGATGGCAACACTCATGAGAAATTTCAAAAAGTATCCAAAAATGTGTAGTCCAAAAATGTTACCAAAAATGTGAGAGCTCCCCCTAAGCATATGATTCCTGTGTTTTGAATTTTCTCATCCCATTACTCCCCCTTTGGCATCAATGACAAAGGCTTCAATCACATACAATGTCTCATTGGAGTGTTTATATGCCAACAATAAATGCATTAAGCTGACATGTTGAATCAGTTATTGCATCGGGCATTAATTTATTTGTAAATTGATTTTATTGTAATATCCTTTAGAGCCGACCTACTAAAATTGGTCCTAGGTTATGGTATAAATGTAAGATCTTATTTGTAAGATCAAATGTGGAATGCAAAGAAGAATTGTGAGAAGGTATATGCGAGAATAAGCGGAGCTATACACACAGACATCATTTTAAGGTGAAGAAAGGTTTTTGTGAAAGCTTATTAGAACTACACCGGTACTGAATCTAGCATATGAAGATGCTATTTTGATTAGTACATTATTATTGGATTTAACCATCCAATTGTAGTCAGTGTGACTCCTATTTTGTGTTTGAGCAATGAGCTCTAGGCACTTGGCCTTTGTGCATGTGTAGACCCCATTTGTATACACTTACTATCTACAGTAGTATCATCTGATTGTGGGTAAGGTTTCCCACCGTGGTTTTTCCCCTTACAGGGTTTCCATGTACAAATATTGGTGTTAAGTGTTGTGGATGTCTTGTCTTTTTGTTTCATTCATTAATCTTTACCGACATTGCAATTATTTGATAAAACTATCTACCGGTATAAAAGACTGGTTTACCGGTATTAAGCAAAAAGTTGGTTAAGTTGTTTTGGTTTGAATTTATTTGACAATAGATTCACCCCCCCCACACCCCTCAGTTGTCTCCAGCACCTAAAAATTGGTATCAGAGCTTAGTCCTCTTTTGCAGAAGTTTAACAGCTTGAGGAGATCCAATGTCTACTAACTATTTCAGGAAGGACAATCCTAAACTTGATGGAACCAGCTATGGCATATGGAAGATCAGAATGGAGACACAGTTAAATTGCATTGGAAAGGACATCTGGGAAGTTACAAAGAATGGCTATACTACTCCTACTCTCGATCAGCCTAATCCACCTACCTTGGGAAAAGATGAAGAAAATGATTGCAAAGCAAGAGAAGCACTTTTGAGCGCATTAACAGATCAAAAAATCATGGGATTATCAGATAGGTCCATTGCTAAAGCTATTTGGGATCATTTGGAAACACTGAATGAAGGAGATTCCACAATCAAAATTGCAAAGCTTGAAAGCTTCTGGGCCAGGTATGAAAATCTGAAAATGGAAGAAGATGAAAGGATTTCTGCTTTTATGGAAAGAGTTAATGAAATTGTTTTGGGTATTAAATGTTGTGGAGGAACCTTAAGTGAAGATGAAGTTGTTTCAAAAGTTTTAAGAGGATTTCCATTGGCATATAAAATGAAAGTCACTGCTATAAATGAGTTAAGAACAATGCCTAATACATCAGTAACTAGAGATACATTGATTGGAAAACTTTTAGCTTTTGAAATTGAGGAAGTTGGTCTTGTTGCTACTATAAAGACAGATTTAGCCTTTAAAGCATCAACATCATCTACATCATCATTTGACAAATCTGATTGGAAAGCCTTCTATGCAAGAGAAATTAAAGAAAGAAGGAAAGAAAATGAACTTGAAGCACTATTTCCAAGGAAAATGCCTAAAGGTCTAGTTGGAAGTAAGTATGAAGGTAAAGCACCCTTTAAATGTTTTAACTGTAATCATATTGGTCACATGGCTTCAAGATGCCTTGATAGACACACTAGACTAAGAGAAGAAGCTAGAAGAACATACAAGCCTAACCTTGAATATCAGAGATGCAATTTAAGAAGAATAAAGACAAATCTTGTTATCTTGCTGATGAAGGAGTGACTGATGATTTTGATGAGGATCCGACAGACAATGGATGGGTTTTTGTTGCTATAACAGAAGACCAACTGGCACCTACCATTCAACTAGTAGAGCAGGCCTTGGCAGCTAAAGTTCAATTAAAGGATGAATGGATCATTGATTCAGGATGCTCACATCATATGATAGGAGATAAAAGTAAATTCTTGAACTTTCAAGAATATAATGGAGGTCTAGTGAGATTTGGAGATGATAAAGCTTGTCTGATCATAGGTAAAGGTACAATATCTCTTGATGGAAAGCATAATACTAACAATGTTTACTATGTTGAAGGTTTAAAGCATAATCTTTTGAGTGTTGGTCAATTAGTTGAGAAAGGATTTCAGTTACAATTCAAAAATGGAAAATGCAAAATCATGAATAGAACTGGTTTAGAAATTGCAACCGGAAATCAAACTAGAGGTAATATCTTTCATTTGAATAATAGTGAAAAGACATGCTTGATTGCACAGATTGATGAAAGTTGGCTATGGCATAAGAGACTTTGTCATGTAAACGTTGATTGCATGGTAAAAATCAGTACTATTAAAGCAATTAGAGATTTACCTAAAATTGTCAAACCTCTCAATATAGTATGTAAGGAATGTCAATTTGGAAAACAAGTTAGAGCCACCTTCAAAAGTATTCTAGAAAAATTCAATAATGCTCTTGACTTAATTCACACTGATTTATGTGGTCCAGCTAGAACTAAAAGTTTACAAGGTGATAGATATTTCATGCTAATCATTGATGACTATTCTAGAATGTGTTGGGTTACTTTTCTCAGAGAAAAATTAGAAGCACTTGGGAAGTTCAAA
This sequence comes from Cryptomeria japonica, assembly GCF_030272615.1. NCBI lineage: Eukaryota > Viridiplantae > Streptophyta > Pinopsida > Cupressales > Cupressaceae > Cryptomeria > Cryptomeria japonica. The sequence goes on along the minus strand of NC_081412.1, from coordinate 140,720,963 downwards.
CTATTCAAAGCAATGGTAGAAAATGAAACCGGTAAGAAAATCAAATGTCTAAGATCGGATCAAGGAGGAGAATTTACATCTAAGTAATTTAATGCATTCTATGAAGTGAATGGAATTAGAAGACAACTATCAGCACCTTGGACACCACAGCAAAATGGAGTTGTTGAAAGAAAAAACAGATCTGTCTTGGATGCAGCTAGAAGTATGTTATCAGAAGCAAACCTACCACATGTATATTGGAGAGAGGCAGTAAGTACAGTGGTCTATACATTCAACAAAGTTCACATCAAAGGTGAAACCGGTAAGACCCCTCATGAACTATGGTTTGGTATTACTCCTACTCTTAAATATTTCAAAATATTTTGAAGTAAATGCTATGTTAGAAGAGATGAGTATATTGGGAAATTTGATCCTAGACATGATGAAGGAATATTTCTTGGTTATTCATCTAAGAGTAAAGCATATAGATGTTTTAACAAAAGATTGCAGAAAAATGTTGAGAATACAAATGTCAAGATTGATGAACAATTCAGAGGAACTTCAAGGTATATAGACTCTGAACCGGCAATAGAAATTCTAACAAATGAACCTGCACTAAATCCACCAGTATAGAGTGAAGATCCAGTTACACTAGTATCATCTGAAAATTCCACAGTAACTGAGGAACAACAGCAAACAAAGACACCCCGGTATGTAAGACTGAATCATTTTGAAGATCAGATAATTGGAAATAAGTATAAAGGAGTTATGACAAGAGGAATATTGGCAAATGAAGAGGTATGTCTTATTTCTCAAATTGAACCATCATCAGTTAATGAGGCATGTGAAGATAAACATTGGACTAAAGCTATGGAAGAAGAATTAGAACAAATTGAGAAGAATAACACTTGGACATTAGTTCCCTGGCCTAAAGATAAAAATGTAATTGGAACCAAATGGGTATTCAGAAACAAACTTAATGAAGATGGTAAGGTAATCAAAAATAAAGAAAGACTAGTGTGTAAGGGATATTCTCAGAAAGAAGGAATTGATTATAATGAGACCTTTGCACCGGTAGCTAGAATTGAGGCAGTCAGATTATTTTTGGCTTTTACAGCACATAAGAACTACAAAGTATATCAAATGGATATTAAATGTGCATTTCTGATGGAGATCTTGAAGAAGTTTACATTGAACAACTTGATGGATTTTCTTTGACAGATAACAAAGATATGGTTTGCAGGTTAAGGAAAACTTTGTATGGATTAAAGTAAGCTCCAAGAGCTTGGTATGCTATATTGGATAAGTATCTTTTGAAGATTGGTTTTTCTAAAGGTAATGCTGACAGTGACTTGTATTATAAAGTGATTAATGATGACATCTTGGTTATAGAAGTTTTTGTTGATGATATAATCTTTGGAGGAGAAGATGGATTATGTAAAGAATTTTCTATTGAAATGTAGCAAGAATTTGAAATGTCTATGATTAGAGAAATAAAATTCTTTTTAGGATTGCAGATTTCACAGACAAACAAAGGTATATTCTTGAGTCAATCCAAGTACTTAAAGGACTTACTAAAGAAATTTGGGATGGAGAACTCTAAACTGGTAAGCACACCTATGACTACAAGTGACAAACTATCACTAAGGGATGAACCTACACCTGTTAATCCAACTAGGTACAAATCTATGATAGGAGGTTTACTATATTTGATACAAACCAGACCTGATATCATGAATGCAGTATGTATTGTTTCAAGATTTCAGAGTAATCCTAGAGAAAATCATGAATCAATAGTAAAAAGGATTTTTCGGTACTTACAAGGCACTACAAATCTTGGATTATGGTATCCTAGAGATGAAAAATTTGAATTATGTGCATACACATATGCAAATTGGGCAGGAGATGAGGATGATAGAAAAAGTGCCACTGGTGGAGTATTTTTTCTTGGAAACAGACTAGTTTCTTGGTTGAGTAAGAAACAAAGTTGTACATCCTTATCAACAACAGAATCAAAATATGTTGTAGCAGCAACTAACTGTACACAAGTACTATGGCTTAAGCAAATGTTGAAAGACATAAAGGTAAAATGAAAGGAACCTATAACTATCTATTGTGATAACACTGCAACAATTGATATATCTAAGAATTCGGTACTACATTCTAAAACCAAACATGTTTCTATCAAACTGAATTTTCTAAGGGAAAATGTTGAAGCAAAAGAAATAAAATTGGTTTACGTGAATACTAAAGAGAAGATTGTAGATATTTTCACTAAACCTCTGCCTAAGGAGACTTTTGAATATCTTAGAGATCAGCTTGGGGTCATACCCCCACCGGTAGATACTTAGAGAGTTGATTTTTGTCATCAACCAGTAGAATTAACAGAGAAATATTTTACTCCGGCTTTGATGAGGAAGCTACTTCTCAAGGGGAGTAGTTGGTATACTAAATTGGTTAGTATTTTGTATATGAACTTGGTTTTATAGTAACTTTGGCATTTGATGTCAAAGGGGGAAAGATTGGTATGGAAAAACACAAGGAAACACATATCACTCTTAGGGGGAGAGATTGTTACTTTGGGAGAGATTACTTATATTTTGGTAATTGTTGATATTTTGGTATTTGGCATTTTTGTTTTGGCACTTTGATGGTTTTTCCATCTTGTGTTGCCATCAATGCCAAAGGGGGAGATTGTTGGTATTTTGGTATGGTTTTGTCATTGATGTCAACACCTACTAACACTTATCAACTCTGGCACTCTGGAGAATCAGCAACATTCACTGGCAAGCAAATGACTCATGCATAGTCACCGGTATCTGGTACACCGGCAGGATATAATAATCAGCGGCACTTGTAATGGCATGGAAAACACTTGGTTATGTCGAAGACATCGTTTGGACACTTTGTCTTGGAGATTTGTTCATTGGCATATTCCTATTTGCATATTTGTTGTTACCAGCAAATAGGTCCAGGTTATACACCGGCAGGTTTATCTTTTCCAGATCAGCATGGCACGCTACGGAGATGATTTATTATTATTGTAAATGCATTAAGCTGACATGTTGAATCAGTTATTGTATCGGGCATTAATTTATTTGTAAATTGATTATATTGTAATATCTTTTAGAGACGACCTACTAAAATTGGTCCTAGGTTATGATATAAATGTAAGATCTTATTTGTAAGATCGAATGTGGAGAAGAATTGTGAGAAGTTAGATGTGAGAATAAGTAGAGTTATACATGCAGACATCATTTGAAGGTGAAGCAAGGTTTTTGTGAAAGCTTATTATAACTACACCGTTACTAAATCAAGCATATGAAGATGCTATTTTGAGCAGTACATTCTAATTGGATTTAACCATCCAATTGTAGTCAGTGTGACTCCTATTTTGTGTTTGAGTAGTGAGCTCTAGGTGCTTGGCCTTTCTGCATGTGCAGACCCCATTTGTATACACTTACTATCTGCAATAGTATCATCTGATTGTGGGTAAGGTTTCCCACTGTGGCTTTTCCCCTTACGAGGTTTCCACGTACAAATATTGGTGTTAAGTGTTGTGGATGTCTTTGTCTTTTTGTTTCATTCATTAATCTTTACCAATATTGCAATTATCTGATAAAACTATCTATCGGTATAAAAGATTGGTTTACCGGTATTAAGGAAAAAGTTGGTTAAGTTGTTTTGGTTTGAATTTATTTGACAATAGATTCACCCCCCCTCTCAGTTGTCTCCAGGACCTAACCACCTCTACAAAACCCGAAGAGAAAGTGTGAGAAGGACACTATGCCTATGTTTCATTGTCGAAAGCCAGCTTTGGTGCCTTAAATTTCTATGTTTTTGTCTATTTCAATGTATGTTTCTTTATTTTCTTTTATTTGTTTTGTTGAGGAGGTTCCACCTTCTCTAGAGTTAGTCTCTACCCCTCTTTCATAGGTTGGTGGTACAACTCTCATTTCATCACCTTGAGCTAAGTCACTTGCCTCTTTTGTTGAGGGGAATTTGTTTGACTCCTTAGAGAACATTCTGATGCTATCTACAATCTTCACATGATCGTTGATCCTTACCTTTTAGGATCTAGTGCTACACCCGATGATTCCTTCACGGTCATCCCTCTTTAGGCTCATGTTCCCTCCTCGTATTATTAATATTGGGAGGACAATGACTTGATGGTGTGTGACTACTAGGAAAATACCATCCTTATCTTTTAGATTAGGGTGTGCATGTATGTGTCATGGGGGCTTCACTAGCTAGGCAATATTATATCACATGCATTCATATTGGGGGGTTTGATATCCCCCAAAAGAGGGTACAATATATTGCCTATCAGTGAAAATAGGGGTTTTAAAATTTGGGCTATAAAAAATGCAATATTTGGTGAAAATAGAGGGCCTTTTAATTCAGCCTACATATTGGGAGGGGGTGACAAAAAAGGAGTTTAGGGAAATATTTTTTGAAAATAGGGGGATTATTTAGTATTTCATGAATGCACGTGCTATAACCTAGGTTCACTAAGTGAAGCCCCCATGGTATGTATTTCGTCATGTTTTCTTTATATTTTTATTCCCTCTCAAAGAACCCAAGTCACTCTATTGGTGCTTGGAAATGGGAGGTTGCTTGCCTTTATATGTTTGTGCTATCCTGGAGAACCTAAGTTGCATTGTTGGTGCTCAGAAACAAGGGGATTATCTATTATTCCCTTCTTCTGTTTGTTACTCAATCTTCTTCTATTTGTCATATCTTTCTTTTGATATCATGGACAATGCAAGGTGTTGGAGGTATTTAGGCTCTCTTCCATGTTGACCTCATTTTTCTTTTATCTTTATTTGCATGTTCCTTCTTCATGTGATTCATAAAGTTTAACACCATGATGAAATCCTCATATGCATCTATATACATTGTATCATCCCACTGTTATGGGTTTTGATGTTGAATCGGTGGATCTCCCTATACCTTTTTGTTTTTGTTGATGTTGTGGGTCTTATGTGTCATTCGTTGAAGATGGCATTCTACAAAAACATCTCATTATGTTGACATGACACAACATATTTTCTTATTAGAATGACATGTGTTCCACAAATACCATTCTAAGTGTTGGTTTTCATATCCCTTCATATTTGTATTTCATTTTTGCATTTGCATCATGATTATCTTAGTACAATTAATCTAATGATCTTTTTTTAACTATTTCCTTTATGGGGGACAATCCACTTGATCGTTATCCCCTTTATGGAGGCCAATCCACTTAATCTTTATCGCCTTTGTGGGGGGCAATCCACTTGATATTTTTCCTTTTTGGGGGGCCAAACCATTGTCTATCCATGATCGCCCTATCATATGGCTATCTGGCATAACACAACTTGCTACCCATACTAGCAAAGTATTTTTTAACTCAGTGATCGCTATCTTCTTATCTTAGTGTCTGATCATATCATTTTATCTTGATTTTTTCTTTTTTATCTAACATGTTTGTTTGTAGCTAACATGTTTTTGATAAAACAACCTACCAGCATCTTACGAAGGTTTAGGTCTCTTCCCAGGGGGTAACTCTACATGGTTGGAGGATTCTTCTTCCCCTTTGTATCCTAGTAAAATCTCTCTACTTTACCTCGCATCTTGTGATAGTAATATGCTTGCTAAAATGGTGGCAAAATACAATGTCATAAATTGTACACCCTTCGATTTCATGCTATGTAAGCACCTCCACTTTATGCTCAATGGTGACCTTCTTCACCTCTTTTTCCTTCTGTCAACATGGATTTCCCCATCAACTGCTATTTTAGCCTTTTATCTGACCTCGTTGACTGTTTGACCCATGTACATTAGCATGCAACAGAGACATATGTGCATCACACTAGTGTCCTACAAATCTACAGTCCATAGGTATTTGAGTGTTATGCTTGCATCTAGCAAAGTTCGTAATGCCCCTCTTAGTGATCATTTATGTTGGTTTCACTTCCAACACATATATCTTCCCTCCTAGGCTTCATTTTAGCACACTACACACCCATTTTTTAATCTCTCTAGCTACAAGATCATTCTCACTATTCTTTACTCATGACATTGAAGCTTTCTAATGATACTTTCTATCATTCTTGGTTCTTCTTTGTGTTTGAGGAGGATTTGGTACTTTGTCTTGTTCACTCAAAGAACTCTTGGCTTTGGGTGTGGAAGAGGATTTCTACATTCCTCTTCTTTTTTTATCTTCATTAGCATATTTACATTGTTCTTTACTTTCTATTTCCATTAGCATTTTATCTATCAATCTATCTTGGTTGTCTGTAGAGGTGAAAAAACTGAAATGGGGGTCTAACTATGATATAACTCTAAACACAACCCCAATATTTTTCTTTCTTTCTTGGGTACAAGTTTGGCTGGCAAAGAGCATAATACTAGAGGCTTCAATCGTGGACCAATTGTGAGATTTCACTTTCCCTTTTCTCTTTCATTATTCTCTTCTATTTCTAAAATCATTTTTGGCTTTCTGTTATGCAATTATCTTACTTTATTGTATCTAGAACATATATCCATTATTCTATGCCCTATGTATGGAACTCCATAGTTTTTTACACAAGACATTGGTGCATTGCACTATTGTATAAGACCCGCAGTGTGTCTTCAAACAGAGGGTTAGCAAAGGGCATTAGAAAGCCTCTATGACACATTCAATGATATTTTTGGGGTACTTGACATCCTTATCCTTTTTACTCATCCTAAGTGGAGAGGTAGATTAGTGAGTCCCTAAGAGTTTGTAATCTACCTATCTATGTGGTTCATTTTTCCCCATCGAGACAACATCTAAATACTCATTTTTGAGCCATTTATAATATCCATACAATTGAACAACTTCAACTTACATGCCCTACGACAAAAATAACAACACCAAACATGTTGACATCAATTACAACACAAGCAACACAACTCAAGTTACCAACAAAGGATTCAACTACATTTTTGGATTCAAAGTATGCAAAATTTAATGAGAATGTTGTCAAAATTATAGAGCATCAATTGCTTGACAATAGAACAAATGGGGCTTGGGAGACAAGGTATGACAATGACTAAATAGTATGTGTGTCTTTTTTATAATTAAGTGATTTCAATAAAACAACACTAATCTTGTAAATGACTGAATTTCAATGATCTACTTGTAGCAATGAATGTTCCAACATTTGTGGCTTTGCAACAAACTTTCCATTTTTGTTAATGGACAGGTTAAATTTATTCATCTTTTCTTCTTTTGTCTTTCTATTTTACTTATGTGTAAATTTGTAATATCCTCTTTTGGGGTAATTTGTAAGAAATGATTGTCAATAAAAATATGGCACTTGTACAATTAGCTTGAAGCTTGTTCACTCTCTTGTTTTATATAAAAGTGAATTCAAAGTTATTGTATCTTCTTCTTTAGCCTCTAAATTCTAGAGGATATTTTTGTATTGTGTCATAGGTAGGAGTATATAGAAGAAAGATAAAATCTAGTCTTTTATAGTTGTAAAGCAAATTCCAAAGCCAATAATACAATGAAATTTTAAATCTTTTTTGTGTAGTTGTCTCCATGGCATTATTGTTCAAATATTTTGGGGTGTAGTAAACAAGTTTCTTATATCTCAACTCTATGAATAATCATGGTGTATATTCTAATTAATGCTTATTTCTAAGGGAAATATTAAATTGCTTTGATAAGGATATATATATTTTGAATGTGATATCATGGATCTTAGGAAGAAGTATAAAAAAATTGTAATGAGAATATTGGTGCAATGCATTGATTATGCTAGTCCTACTATTTTGGGTATACTTGCTAAACAAATGTGGGTAGATCAGGTTATTGATCAAACTCTCTTGCCATGATAAGGCACTAGTCCAAAATGAATATTTAAGATTAATTAGACTTAATTTTAAAAAAAAAAAAAAAAAAAAAATTACTATATGTTTGTAGTGTAGTTAGGGTTTCAATATTCTTTCATTTCAAAAGGTTCATAATCCAAGAACATAGCCAAAGAATGGATTATATAACAAACTCTTGGTCAAAACAAAGAGGATATTTTTGCTAAAGAAATATCATTTCAAGTAATATGATTAGAAGGTATTGTAGTAGGGTTATCCTCCTTGGTCTTGCAAAACCAAAAGTGTAGAAGGTATTAGACTTAGGGTTAAACCTTATTCATTAGCCACTGACCTAAAATACCTTGAGAATAAGAAATGGATAACCTTTAGAATACTTTAGGAAAATCAACTAGAAAACACCAACAAATTAGAAACTCTGTTGAGGGTTTAAAATAGATTGTGTGTCATCATTATAGAATGTAGTAGTTTTGTCTAGGGTTTTATAGAGATAATTTTTGTTAAAATAATTCTCTATCAAAGAGGTTTGAGAGATAAGTAGTTATTTTTGTCTATCTATAAAAGACAATGATAACTCAATGATGAACAGTAAGTACCAAACTAGTACTGAGAGGGGGGGTGAATCAGTATAGACACAAAATCTTTTCCTGAACTGGTTTGACGACAAACAGTGAACTTGACTGACAATCACTAACACCAGTCTGAACCAGATTACTACCAGTTAAACACAATGAGACTATGAAAGACATAAACTAGCAACACTTAGCTTTCCATACAACCTACTCCCTCATTTCCACTTTATCCTTATGCATAAAAAGATATTCTATCATCTGAGATACAATAATTTACTAGATCAACATGATTCACCACTAAATAGGAAATAATGAAACATCACATGAAGGAGGCATCACACATGACACACATATTTTTCAGGTGGAAACCCAACTAGGAAAAACCATGGTGGGGATGAATACCCACAAGCTATTTTTGAACTCTTTAGAAGTCTTCTCTATTAGGAGCCTAGTCCAGTTAAAGACTGTTATGAACCGATCCTATTAGGGATCACCCAATTAAGGGATGGCTAGAATACCCAGTTAAGGGTTAAACCCTATTAAAGATTACCTTGTTAGAGGATTTTATGAGCTCAATAGCTTTGAGTCACCCTATTAAAGGATTTACAGCAAGCTGGTTAAAGCTACCCTGTTAAGGGATTTTCCAACTGTTGAAGTGATTAGAGATCAACAAGTATTACAATGATCTGGTAATAGCACTCAATGCCAATGCAGATCTATTGTAGTTCCTTCCTTCTGAACACGCACTTTGTAGGTATCAATTCTCTTATTTAGTCTGGCAAGAATCATGTATCTCTACTCTTAAATACACACACAATATTTGCCAACAACTTCAACATGAAACACAACATCAACCTTATAGGAAACAGATAGGTCAGTAGTATAAACCCTAAACCCTAAACATTTAGGTTGAGCAATTCAGTCGGTTCAATCCTGACCATTGAACACTTTGCATTTGAATACAATGGTCTTGAATAGATCTCAAGAC